>NC_056744.1:990464970-990592470 GCF_019279795.1 Protopterus annectens
TTCTTTTTCTTTAATTTTGCAGAATATACCTACTTTTTCTTTTTTTTCCCCCAGCATTTGCCAATAGAAAGTCTGACCACCCAATGGTACTTTGGCAGCCAGATATTTTTCTTGGCATATGCTTGTTTTACAACAGGTACGCTGGTTGGGGTGTCCAATCAGCATGCTCGATTTTGAATAGCAATGAGCAGTCATTGTATAATGACTTAGATGCTACATTTAGTTTGATTCAACTTTAAATCATACAGTATACATATGTTAAGCAAATAAAATGTTCAGACTCAGGCCTCTCCTAAAACAGACCTGCTTCTTCACTAGATGGCTTGTCTCTCCACTTGGGAAGCAATTGATCAAGGAATTGAAGATAAGAATGTGAAACCAGAAGATATGGTACCTGTGAATGTGCTGTAACAGGAGACTGTATGGGTTAAGCAATAAACAATGAATTAGAGTAGATCTGTTGATGCTTTTATTACTTTTTTCCCTGAATGGTCCATTCATCTACAAACTCTTTCTCCAATTTTTTCTCATGGTGTCTGGGTGTCATGTGTTTTTAAACAAATGATCATATGACATTGTGATCTGTAGTGAAAGTAGGGAACAGGTGGAGGAGACCCTGGAGAGGTGGAGATATGCTCTAGAGAGAAGAGGAATGAAGATCAGCAGGACTAAGACAGAATATATGTGTGTGAATGAGAGGGAGGATAAAGGAATGGTGAGGATGCAAGGAGTAGAGGTGGCGAAGGTGGATGAGTTTAAATATTTGGGATCAATAGTTCAGAGTAATGGTGAGTGTGGAAGAGAGGTGAAGGAAGAGAGTACAGGCAGGATGGAGTGGGTGGAGAAGAGTGTCAGAAGTGATTTGTGACAGATGATTGCTAGTAAGAGTGAAAGTGAAGGTCTACAAAAGGGTAGTGAGACCAGCTATGTTATATGGGTTGGAGACAGTGGCATTGACAAAAAGACAGGAGTTAGAGCTGGACATGGCAGAGTTAAAGATGTTAAGATTTGCACTGGGTGTGACGAGGGTGGGCAGGATTAGGAATAAGTTTATTAGAAGGTCAGCCCAGGTTGGAAAGTTTGGAGACAAAGCCAGAGAGGCAAGATTACATTGGTTTGGATATGTGCTGAGAAGGGATGCTGAGTATATTGGGAAAAAGATGCTAAGGGTGAAGCTACCAGGTAACAGGAAAAGAGGAAGGCCTAAGATAAGGTTAATGGATGTGGTGAGAGAGGACATGCAGGTGGTTGGTGTTACAGTGCATGATGCAGAGGACAGGAAGAAATGGAAACAGATGATCTGCTGTGGCGACCCCTAATGGAAACAGCTGAAAGAAGATGATGATTCAAGAACTACTGTCAGTGATGACCAGTTCTGCTGACCAAAGCATCTTGTGGTGATTTCTTCATTTGAAGTACAAAAGATGTACTCCATTTTGAAAGATGCAGAGCTCTGACCCAACCTCCCCAGGCTACTATATGTCATTAATTCAGACAAGCAAAGGTACATAAAAGACCGAATACCTTTCTTACAACAAATGGAGGTGTCTGTATGGATAGAACCTGGGAATACTTTGTTATACTACAGCGCCGAGTAAAATGCCAGATCTGCTAATAGCTACAAATTGATTATTGTAAAAATGAAATGTTGCAATAATGCATAGCCTCTGCATAATAGTATAGCATATAGACATTGACTACTTGTTTTATTTTTGGATGGAAGCCGACAATGGACTCTTTTTTTTTTTCTCAAGAAAAATATTTTGAAACAGTACTCTAGTAGAAGCAAAAACACAAAAACAAACCTAATTTATACTGTTTTGTCTAATTTTCTGATAACATCTGCTATCATGGTATGCTCTTCCAGCTCTTTGACATGCAATTGTGACCACACCAAATGGATCTGTGTATTAGCTCAAATGCTACAGGAGTTGGGCAGACTAGTCTGGCATGTGGAATAAAGCATGTGGGTTAAATGTCAGGCATGTGCTCAGTGTGAAAAGTTGTGGCACAAGGGTGTGCAGAAGCATTTATTCACATATGGGCTCAGCATGCCAGGTAGCATACCATACCTGCTAGCCATTGAGGGAAGGAGTTAGGAATAGAAGGCAGCTGCTCCTGATTCCTTGTGAGCCTCTGAATTCCAGCTCCTGTGCCTATGTCCTTGGGTACCTGGAAGTAGGGAAAATGGAATAGTAAAATGGAAAATGGGGGGATAGTTATTATGAGAAGATTTTTGAGGGCAAAAAGAGCATGCAAAGAAGTTGTAGGATATATATGACTGCACACTTTTGTTTCTTCTGTAACAATATCTTAAAGCATTGCAGTGTAAAATAGAATATTTGTCTCTATATCATGCATGCCAGTAAGGAAGTGCATTTTTAGAGATGTACAGTAGACTGAACTTGATTTCAAGGGTTGGAAAAAGAGACCCCTGAGTAATGAAATAGGAGCACTAAATCCATTACAGATACATGTTGTTAGGTGCCTAACTACATACATCATAGATGTGGAATTAATAGTTATAAAAGTTATGAAATGCAGAAGAGATACATATTAACTAGACTAAGACACTACATGAATTTGTTAAGGCTGTACCTAGTTCTTGCTCCTAAAAATACAAATCTTTCACTCACCCTTCTTAAAATGTACACTTGACGGCCAAAATTGTAGTCAATAACATGCGGAGGGAAACTGTGAAGCTGTATATGATGCTTTGGATTTTTATTTTTGTGAATGACTTAGTATGTAAAAAAATAAACAGTCCACCTTTTTGTGTTACTATACAGTGACTCAACCCCCATGCAAGCCATCTGGAAAAAGAAAATAAATGTAGTTTCAAAGGAAATGAAGCATGCCAATATTATGGTTACAAGGGTCATATCCTCTAGCCTGTTTAACAATTTTTTTTATGCTGTTATTGTTACCAGACTAACTGCTGCAGAACAACAGTAATAAAACTTGTAGATACAGAACCAAGTAGACTACAAGTGCTGAAATGTTAAAGCTATGATGATTATTATAATGCTTTGGCAATATATGTTTCTTTGTTAATAAATCAGATTAAAGTCTCTTGCACCAAATCAGAGATGGACTAATGGCTTTCAGGATAGGAATTCTGTATATTTTTTAACTTTTGCTTAGTTGTAGGTCTGTTGTACTCTTTAAGAACAAGGGAAAACTCAACATTTTTTCAAATTAGTACAAGTCTCAGATACATTCTCTTAAAATATGAAAAGTTGCAGCTTCATATGGTGTTCACAACCATGTCTGCATGCTTATTACCTATTTATTTCTGTTACCATCAGCTTTTGCTTAAATAGTGGGCCAGATTCACGAAGGCTTGCACGGAGTCTAAGAGTAGAGTAAGACTCCAGCAAGCCAACATGTCCGCCTAGCGATCCAAGAACAGCCAGCAGGGGCGTGCAACTGAGCTCTCTAAACTAGTACTACACGGACAGGGTTGGGATATGCAAATTACCTCAATTGCAGGCAAAAGCCATGCAAATGAAGTAAATTTGTGATCCAGGAAACCCAAACCTGTCCGAGTAGGAGTAGTGTTATTTGCAGAAATGTACTCAGTTGATAACTGAGTATGGTTCTGCAGATAGCAAATCGGAGCCATGTCAGCTGGAAAAAAAGCATGCATTCACAGGAGGAAGCATGCCAATGGCCAAAAATATGGCCATTGGCAACTGGAAGTGATGCAAATTAAAAATAAAATAACTTTTTTTTTTTATCCCGATCTCCAGGATTTAAACGTAGCGCAGCGCTGCGCCATAAAAAGCAGAAAATTAATAATTAAGATCCACAAATGTGGATTTCATAGCTAAAATGAATTTAAAATGCAAGGGAATGGCAGGCTGAAGACAACATGGCCATCGAGTAGAGGTTGCTAAGGGGGGAAGCTCAGCCTATGAGATGTAACTAAGCACTAGTAGGCAATCCTATGCAAATGAGAGTTATAATAGTGAATCGCAAGTTGACATAGCAAATGAGCACAGTCAGTGGAGTGTAGGAGTAGGATAAGGGGAGTAACAGAGTAGAAGATAGGTGACATCATGAGGGGGGTATGTATGAAAGGAGTGAAGCTCATTGGAGCAGAGTGACATGTGTCAGCTTACATTTACATAACAGTGAAAGAGGTATGTCAACAGGTAGGTCAGGTAAAGTCAAGAAATTGAAGGTGTATGCTGTGGATAACACCAAAGTTTCTTGCTGAGCATGCATGCTCGCATGTGCGCACCAGTAAACCCAAGTAAGACAGTGTGCGTATGTGTAAGCGTGTGTGCGCGCATGTAGGCTTGAGTAAGCATATGTAAGGCTATGTAAACAGTTGTAAGTGTGTTTGCGCTGGTGTGCGTGTGTTTTAACAGGAATAAGCCAGTTTTAGTCCGTGTAAGGATGTGTGCACGCGTGTGAGCTGGTGTGCATGTGTTTGCGCTTGTTTGCACGGTGCTGCCCCCTGAGGAAACAGAAAGGGAAAAGGAAGCACAACAAATAGTAGGAAGTTAACCAGGGAGTACTAGCAGAGCTAGCAGATGAAAACAATCAGAATCAGCCAATTACACAGGCATTACACTAGCCCAGCCCAGCCCAGCACTTAAAACTCAGCAAAAAACATTCCAGTATGTTTTTCTCAGACACACTGCAACACTGCAGTAAGCTAATAGAAGTGAAAACTGAAAAAGCTTTACTGAGACAAAGAAATGTTAGGGGCTGCCATTGCTGTCATAAGGTGACATATGCAACATGCTGAGGGTGGTGACAATGCAAATGCTGTTAAGCAACCCACAGTGAGGAGATGAAGAAGAGTGTACAAACCCAGGGTAACCTACCAGGGGCTACATGAGCTGGAGGTAGTGAAGCACTATAGAGTGGACAGAGAGCTCCTGCAGCAAATTGTTGAGCTGTGCAGGCCATGCCTCACATACAGAACCAACAGAGGGGAACCCATCCCAGTGGAAACCAAGGTATGTGTTGGCCTAAGAATATTAGCAACAGGTACCTTCCAGAGACCAACTGGCGATATGATGGGGATTTCACAGGCATCAGCATCTAGGGTACTGCACCAGTTCCTGAATGCCATGGCAGCACATGTCGGTGATCATGTATACTTCCCCAATTCTCATGAGGTATTGGCTAGCAATATGCATCTCTTCCAGCAAATAGCGAAATACCATGAGGTAGTGGGTGCAATAGACTGCACTCACATTCACATCAAACACCAGCCGATGAGTGGGGTAGAGTCTACTATAACCACAAGGGTTACCCCTCCATCAACTGCCAGGTCATGTGTGATGCCCAGGGCATAATAATGAATGTGTGTGCTGGCTGCCTGGAAGCTATCATGACTCCCATATCTGGCATCTGACACAGCTGTACCAGGCATTTGCCAATGGGAACATCCCTCATGGTCACCTAGTGGGGGATGCTGGATATGCACTCGAGCCGTGGCTGATGACACCCATCAGAAATGCACACACACCACCTGAACAGGAATGCCATAATGAGGCACACGCACAAACACAAAATGTAATCGAGCATGTGTTTGGGCTGCTCAAGTCACGGTTCTGGTGCCTGGACACATCTGGTGGAGACTTGCAGTACTCACCAACTGCATGTACCCAAATAGTCATGGTATGTGCTATGCTACACAATATGATACTGCGAAAACAGCTGCAGCAGGAGCAGCATAGGGCTGGGCACAACAGCCCCCCACCATTGTCAAGGCCATCACAGACAGAGTGTGACTCGGAGGAGGAACAACCTGAGCCTGCCCCAATAGGCAAAAAGAGGCGTGCCCAGTATGCTTTGGCCTTGGCAAACAGGCAACGCATAGCATATACACTGGCTCAGTAGGAACCCTGGAAATGATACCTCTCTCCGACTCACACATATAGTAAAAACAATGCCTAACTTGATACTACCTGTTAACAAACATGTATAGGGAGTGTAAAATGTGCATCCGGCATAGGCAGCCCTGCGGCACTACCTGAGGCATGATTGCCATGTGTTAAGCAATATAAATCACTGCTAAACAGCTCTCACCACTATTTAGTATATGTGAATAAAATTGCACACACTAAGTAGCACAACAACAAGCAATGTTCAGCAATATTGTGCACTGTCCAGCAATGTTGGCCAACATTGAGCAATGTTGTGCAAGTCTGGTCAAATGTGGGTATAGTTCATCCAAAGCAGGTTAACAAGTTCATATTTGCTTCACTATTCTTGAAGCAGTCTGTTCTGCCATGTATGAAAATATGAAGCAGTGACAGTCCTCGAACCCAGGATACAGTGCACTATAGTCAGAGAACAGAACCACTAAGCCATATCAATGGTCAACTTGAATGAAAAAATAGTTGATATGTAAATTCTAAGTATCTAATGGAAACCTTGCATGCATAGCATAATCCCTGTCAAGTCAAGACCCAAAGGTGAGGCCTGCAGTAATAATAGAACCTGATATTCAACACACATATAGTATAGATGTTAATATTGGTAATGTTCACACACATCAACAAACATAGTGGACCTCAGGCAGCAACATACTGCAAGGTCACACTGGGCATGCTCACACACTTGAAACTATGAGACAAATGTCAGGCAACAAAACACTGAAGGTCTGAACTGGGCAGGCACACACACTTAGGTCAAGTTTGAGTACAGCAGTGGGCCACACATATCCCACAGTTGCAAGTGTCAACCCAGGAACCTCGCAGTATTCACCAATCCATCATGTGCACACAGTGATATGACAACAGACACAATCTGAAATAGTGAAATACTGTCACAATCAAATATGTAATGCAGAAACCTAGATTGTTCATAGGAAGTGGTAAAGCAAAGAAGAAACAAAACATGCAAACCTTACCATCTCTGAACAATGTGCATCCTGAACATTAGCATAGGTTCAGAGGTTGACACAAGGCTATCTGCCCTAGGGTATGTAGAAGCCTAGCCACAGTGTGTTTGTAGTCTGCAATCACGCTAGATCAGTAGACTGTGCCTGTCATTAGTAGGTCACACAAGATATCTCACATATATACATGTCATTCTGCCTCTCTCTAGCAAGGACCCATAACATATCCCAGGGCTAAACATACGATCACCCGTCCACCTGTGAAGATGCCAACTGTAGGTGTTCAGCGTGGGTCTGTGCATATGTGGTACTGTGATCACATTCCTGAGTGAGTGGAGCCTCTGTGATGGTAAAATGCCCCTCAGCATGTCCTATTAACATCATTGCTCATGTACCTGTCCCTGGATCATGTAGCTGTAAGGGACTTTGATATCCTCATGTGGAGCCTGTCCATCAATGCTGTGATCGACATGGCATCAAAGAAAAGGCACAGACTGCATCCAAGTAGGCAGTAAGCAACTGAGGAGAGCTGGTGTCACCATAGCCAAACTGTGCATACCATCTGTGTGAGTCGCTAGATCCACTTGGTATGTAAATCAGTGTACATTCCAGTTGCTCCAGGTGTTAGGTAAGGTACATCCAAAATGGGCCATTGTATCCAAGTATGTGCCAGATAACTACAGGGTCACAATGACCCCACCTGATCTGGATGTAAAACTGTATGGGATAAGGTTGCCTAAATAGATGGTGTGTCCAACAACATTGACAACGTGAATGTCAAAGGCAAGAGTACTAAGTATTCATGTCCACAAATCACAAACCACACACACTGTATGTGATGTATCATCACCTATGTGTTTATGTGTGTGCACAATGTTACTATCAAAGGTGATGACTATGCATCTAAAGTAAGGTAGCTGTAGGCCATGGCTATGGCACCAGTCAGACATCTCTCTGAGACCCTTTCTGAGGATGCCTGTGCCAGCTGTGGAGTCGAATATGGCACACAGTTTGCAGCCATCTGCAAACATGGTCATCCATATTCCCCCTTTGTTAGCCAGTATGTATCAGAAATATATACAGAACAAGAGAGGTCCCAGGACTGAGCCCTGTGGGATGCCACATGTAACTGGTGTATAGTCAGACATGGCACCTGCAATACTGACCATGTGTGTGCTATCCATGATCCAGTTAGCAATCCAGATTGTGACATATGTGTAGATTTTGAATCCTGTGATCTAATGTGTAAAGGCCAAGTGGGGTATTGTGTAGAAGTGGTGTGCGAGCTCCAGGTCGGCTGTGTGGACAACCCTGTGTACGTCTATGGACCTGTTAACTGTTTAAAGACATCAAACATATGCAAGAGGCAGGATATGCCCACAACACCAAATTGTGTAGGATCCAGTGTCTGTAGGTTCACAATGTGTATGTGTATGTGTTCCATGATGATACACTCCATAGCATAGCAGACCAGGATAGTTAGGCATATATTGTGATAATGTCCAGGGTCCCTTGTGGCACCAGCACTGTGTAGCAGGTATACCGTAGCTGTACGCCATTCCATGGGTACACATCCTGTAGTAACTGTGATATTGAACAGTGACATAATGTGAGTGTGAAGTTTGTCATAAATCTCGTGTATGCCACAGTCTGGGACACTATCTGGTCCCATTGATGCTGTGTTGTCTGCTATGGAGAGGGCAGCACACAAATGTTCATCTGTGATGTCAAGGAGGCTACACCCTGTTGTGATGGACATGTGCACTGCAGGGGGGATGGTGGGGAAACATTCCCACTGAACCTGTTGTCCAGAATGTTCACAATGTCATTGGGTTCACTGTATCATTTGTAAATATGCAGCAACTCACAGCATATCTGTGAGTTCCCACACAGGTCCCTGACATAACTAAATAAGGCCTTGTGATTGTCCACAGTGTCTGTTGCAAGTGTCTGTTAGAAGTGGGCCTTAGATGAATCAACAACTGATCATAGATATACCATAGTACTGATCAGAGATGCCTTCCAGATTGTGATTGTGCTCCATAATGTAGTGGCCTCCTCCTGTCCATGTACAGCTCAGTAATGGCCGTGGTCCAGTAGATAGGTCCCCTGCCTTTGGAGGAGTGAGTCTTGTAGTTACCTGGGATAGCATGATCCATGAATTCCAGTAGTTGTCCATAGAATGTGTTTGTAAAGTATGTAGTTGTCTAAGCCATAATTAACACTGTTCCCAGGTCATTGAGGGATACCACCTCAGTTTGTCCAAGTGTGATGTTTGCTCATGAGAAGTATGTCACTGAGATCACATAGGATGTGTGTGTGTATGGGATATGTACGTCTAGTGAGATGAATGTATGTTCCGACCTTAACAATTACAGGTATACCTCTGTTGTGGAACATAGAGTCCCCATGTGTGTGATGATCAGGTACCACATGTATCACCTCCTGTGGGTGCGGTGACCAGGTCTGCCCTAGCATTTGAGTGTAACAATCTTAGCAACTGTTGTGCGAGGGTGTCACTGCATGAGTAGTATACCCAGTCAATGTTTGTGTATTTGAAGTCACACAATATAATGGTGTTTGGTGAGACCTTCACATTCCCCAGTGTTCCCAGGAATAACGACTGCTGTGCCCATGTTTGGGAATGTGGTCTGTAACAGTCTACAAACTGAAATGCAGTTTTGATCACTCTCAGTTGCACATGTACGTTGACCAATGCTTTGTGTACTGCTACCAACCTGGAGGTGTGTGTATGAATGATGTAAATGGAATCCCCCCCTATTGTTGTTGTCCAGACCGAGTCCTGTGTCTGAAAACCATGGTATGACGTAAAACATGTTAGAGCTGCTGTGCTTTTGTGAGCCTGCACCAGGTGTTTGTTACTGCACATATATCGACAGATGCCATACTGATGTGAATCCTGAGTGCATGCATTCCGAGGCTTAGACATCAGATGTTGAGCACCATCACTCTCCGTTTCCTGTACCTGAAACGTCTATGGCTGTGGTTATGTCATCTGACCCTCACGTCAAACAGCCACTATGTGTGTGTCAAGAGCCTAAGGTAGTCTGTGAAAGCCTATGGGCGACAGCTGCATGGCGTCCATAGCGAATATACATGGCATGTTGAGCATGTAATCCCAGGCTGAAAGACACTGGATCCCCTGTGAATGACAACAATATGTTAGGCAACTGTTAAAACTGATCATGTCATCAGTAAACTGTGACATAGTACTTGGTGAGGGTAAGATGCTACACAAGGTGGGGTCATACTGTCCTGGCCTACATGATCAGACAGCCCCTCTATGTCTCCTGTCATGTAGTCCAGGGAGGAACATCTGAGGGTCTAAACACCAGAATGCTCAATGATGGAACCATATTTGTACTTGCAGTGGATTGACAACACTGCATGTGTCATGTGGCATATATTGGCACCCGACACACAGCACAAAGTGACCTTCACCATGTTCAGCCTGGTGAGTGGGATGTCAGTGTGACCGACAATTACACTCACCTAATTCAGTTGTATGAGGTGTGTTGTGTAGGCCTAAGGGCAGTGACTGTATGGCACAATGACTTTATGAACTATGTGATGATATGTGTGTATGGTTTTGTGTTAGCAGTCATTTGTGTGTCTGCTTTGGAGGTCTCAGCTGCTTAGGCAGAGTACAATTAGATGCTCCAAGTATGTCATTGTGCAACAATGTATACAGTTTGCTGTTGTCATAGGTGCATGTGTGACTGTATTTGTGGTGTGTGTGGTTACCTTCACCACCCGATAGACTGTGCCAGTTATGGCTTGGGAGAGCTCAGTCTCCTGTCCGTCTATACAGTTGCACCTCTCACAGATATCTGAGTTTGTTGGTAGGAGGACAGTGTTACCTGTGTACATAAGGCAGTTGTAACAATGCGTCAGAATTCCAATATGCACCAGCTGTACTGGAGAGTACACACAAAACCGACCTTTGGACATGCCAGGATATGATGATGACATACACTGTCGACTGATCAGAAAGGATCAGTAGTGTGTCAAGTGTGTAAATGAGTATAACAGGGTTTTAGTGTTCAGGTTTGTTGTTGCTGTGGAAAGATAATCTCAATGGAGTACAGACAGAAACATTACACCTCCTTTAGCTAGGTGAGAAATATCGATGTACAGTCATATATGTCCTCAGTCAGGGTCAACTGTACCTGACTGACAACGTCAACTTCCTGTCAGACAGGCCCATACATACATACCCACCTCCCAGTGACAAAAGGCCATAACAGCATACCAGGAGATATCACATGTAGAATGTGTAAACTGGTCCCCACAATGCCAAATGAATCCCATCACGTGGATAACAATGTTTCCCCATATTTGTCATAAGTGAACGACAGGACAAACAGACACTGCACCCAAATAGTCTGTTGAGCCTCACACTCTCTACAGGATCGTACACCATTCAATGTGTTACAGCAACATGTGGCACACCCCACAAGTGTTGGTGCACAACACACCATGGGAACTATAGTCCTATAAGCCTATGAAGTCTGAAATGCTCGTCCATGGAGTCCATCATGATTGCAGTCAGGAACAGAGATATTGTAAACCGACAAACACACAACACAAACGTCTGTGGTATATTAATGAGCACATCATGTTCACCAAACCTGCTAGAGATCTTGCAAGGCAGCCACCCAGGACAAACATCACTGACAGGAGCAACACAGGTCCCACATAGACCTTGAATAGCCCTTTACCAACATCACAGACACATGTGGTATCCGCAAAACCTATAATCCTTGCATGAATATGTATTGTCATATGAAGGAATGGTAATATGTCCACAGACAGATCATACCAGGTATGAATTGTGTATTCCTGTTCAAGATGTTCACACCTGCTGACCCACAAGGTTCATTTGTGGGATTGCGTAACACTACATGCACACATATAACCATGTCCAGTCTGATGTCAGCAACCTACAAACATAGCATGTGAAGAAAGCCAACACAATAAAGCATGTAGCGCGTCATGTTAATGTGTGTCTCACTAGTATCATAACCTATTTAAAAAGGTGTTTGAATCCTGCAATTGCTGTGTGTGTGTGAGAGATTGGCTTTGAGAGGACTGTCCTTTTTGGAGACTGTGGAAACACATTAGGAGTGGTGAATCCCTCTTTGCCAAGTCTGATGATGTCAGCATCCTACAAATATTCAAGGAGAACAAAAACCAGCCAGTGATGTGTGTAGCATGCCATGTTAATATGTATCTTTCCAATAACCTAATATAGTTAAGTAGGGGTTTGAATCCTGCAAATGCTGATTATGAATGCGTGTGTCTAAGACACCTTTGAGAGGAGTGGCCTTTTTTGGAGACTGTGGAAATACATTAGGAGTAGTGAATCCCTCTTTGCCAAGTATGATGATGTCAGAATCCTTCAAATAGAGCTTTGGAAAATAATTCTTCCATTAAAGCAAATAGTACATCATGTAAATGCGCATCTCACTAGTATTATGACATAAGCAGGTAGGGGTTTGAGTCCTGCAAACACCAAGTGTGTATGAATTTCTTTGTGAGAAGTGGCCTTTTTGGAGACTGTGGAAACACATTCTAAAAGAGGTACATCCCTCTTTGCAAAAATCTGATGATGTCAGCATCCTACAAATATTCAAGGAGAACAGAAACTGCTCAGTAATGCATATAGCATACCGTGTTAATGTGTATCACTCCAATAGCATAACATACTTGAGTAGGGGTTCAAATCCTGTGAATGTGTGTCCCTGAGACTGCCTTTGAGAGGAGTGGCCTTTTTGGAGACTGTGGAAATACATTAGGAGTGGTGAATCCCTCTTTGCCAAGTGTGATGATGTCAGCATCCTACAAATAGAGCTTTGGAAAAGAATGTGCCTAGTAAAGCAAATAGTGCATCGTGTAAATGCGTATCTCACTAGTGTCGTAACATAGTTAGGTAGGGGTTTGAGCCCTAAAAATACCAACTGTGTGTATGCGCATGAATTCCTTTGTGAGTAGTGGCCTTTTTGGAGACTGTGGAAACACATTCTAAAAGAGGTACATCCCTCTTTGTAAAGTCTGATGATGTCAGCATCCTACAAATATTCAAGGAGAAAAAGAACCACCCAGTAATGCATATAGCGTGCTGCGATAATTCATATCGCTCCAGTAGCATAACATAGTTAGGTAGGGGTTTGAATCCTGTGACTGTGTGTGTCTGAGACTGCTGTTAAGAGGAGTGGCCTTTTTGGAGACTGTGGAAATACATTAAGAGTGGTGAATCTCTCTTTGCCAAGTGTGATGATGTCAGCATCCTACAAATAGAGCTTTGAAAAAGAATGCTCCCAGTAAAGCAAATAGCTTGTTATGTTAATGCGTATCTCACTGTTGTCAAAACATAGTCAGGTAGGTGTTTGAGTCCTGCCAATGCAGTGCTTGTGTGTGCCACAGGTGGTCAATATCGTGTGGATTTTGCTTTTACTATGGTATGACATATGTTTCAAACAGTATGTGCATTGCACACATCGGGTATCTGCGTGTCAAATAGATATGTGTACATTAGAGTATATGTTACGACCAAGAGGAGTCATGTGAGGATATGTTTTTGTAAACCTCGCGTTAGTGATTCAAAACGCTGTTGTAAATTTGTGTCACTTCCTGTACCTGATTATTTAAACTGTTTTTGCTTTTCGTATACTGTCTCTGATGAAGCTACAACACAAGTTGTGGCGAAAACGCTTGTGAATTAATATTAAATTGCATTAAGGCTACTAGTTTTGGTGTGGACGCAAGTTTTGGCTATTGGAGCAAGGTTTCCCATGGATACTTGTCTGTTTTAGGTTTTTTCTGTTTTTATTTTTGGTTTGTCTTGATATGGCCACGGGAGGTCCTGTTAGCCCCAGCAGCCCTCATCTTTTCGATACGACGGTACCTCCAACCAAGGATAACAATGTGGACGTTTCTGCATTGTTGGTCAATATTTCCCAACAACTTGACCAACTTAATGCACGCATGGACGCTATGCAGGAAGGTGGATCTTATGGAATGACAACGGCTCTTTTTCCATCAGGTGCAGTACGTGTTGGTAGACTGCCTAATGACAGCCCCGATGTTTCTATTCCCGCAGCACAACCAGCTGTCCAGAATAGTGTTTCTGGTAATAATTTACGGACAACTGATGTATTAGCAGTTAGTGATACACACATTAATGGTAGACCAGCGTTGACCGTCGGACAAGGATGGTCTTCAAGTGTTCCTACTGCTATTAGTAATAATAACAATTACATTGGTGTTCCTAACACTTTTGCTGGTGCTCCTATCATTGGCGCTCCTGGTACTAATACTGTTTCCATTTCAGGCACAGGTGGAGTGACTAGCTTGATGGAATGGATAACTAACATTGATACTTTCTCCTTTACACAACAAGGAACTCTTTCCAACAGTAGTGAACAGGGCAGCCTTAACAACGAGGGAATTGCTGATAAATTAAAATCATTTGACAACAAACTTCTTAAACTGAAAAAACTGCAACTTGAATCAGCTTATTTTAAGCAATGCATTACTGAAAATTTAATTCCTAAAGGGCTGCGGAACAATTTTGCACCTTCTGGCCTATTGGTGGACCCCCTTTTTTTTACAGAGTTAAAAGGGCTCTTCCAACAGCAGGGTATACAACTCCTTGAATTGATTATTAAACATTATGCTAACCATATTGCTTTGATAATTGGTGAAATTGATTCTTTGGATAATGAGATCAAACTTGATATGGATTTCTTCCGGTACAGATACGATTATAATCGTATATTGATAAGTATTGACGCATTGTTAATTAAATTGAAGGTAAATAAAACTAAAAAGTTGGCCAGAGATAGGCTCGCTTACCAAAGAGATAACGCATATCCTAGACTTCAATACACCAATGCCAGGGTACCCCCTACCAGGGACAATATGGTTCCAACAGAACCTGAGGAAGATGCCTTAGGGGTTGATGATATAGGTGATGACCATTTAGAAGATGTTGATGTAGGGCCTAGACGCAGTAATAGAATAAAAGGCCTTGCAGGTAATAATGCTGGATATAATAACATAAGCAGAAACAAGGGCAAAAGTAACAATTTTTTAGGCCAACGCAACAACCGTTCCTATACCAACAAGAAGAACCGGAACAATTAGGTACAGGCCTTAATGTAGATACTGAGGCTGATGCTGGCCTGACCAATTTACATTTTGACCAAGTACACCCAGTAGTAATCAACAACAAGAAAGGAGACTTTAAAATATACAATTTTTCGGAGGTCTCTTTAGATGAAGAATTAGTTGAACTTTTAGCTTACGGGAACACCTTTGTCCCTAGTAGATATGGTAGCATCTCTAAGGACATTATCGATCTTAAATGTTTTGTCTGTAAGTTGAATCTAAAACTGCTGTTCAACAATGACCCTATCACATCTAGGAATTCCTTGAAACTGCCTAGTGTCTTTAACCCTCCCCTCCATGCACTACTTCATCTCTTTGAGAGTGTATGTGAGGTAGATTTTAGGCACTATATTATGAACACACAAAAGAATGTTGATGGTGGTTCATTCAACACCACTAAAGAGCAACTTCTCCTTTTAGACCACCTCTGCCGTTTACCGGTAAGACTTATTAAACCGGACAAAGGGGGTGGTCTCGTATTGTTAGATGATTACATGTATAAAGAAAAAATGCTAGCTGTTTTGAGGTCCCCTGCTTACATTGAGTCGTCCATTAACGAGGTTAACGGAGCACACCATAGGATCAGGGGTTACTTTCGTGACCTATTCCTGGAGGGGAAAATTGACATTGACACATATAATTACATTGACATCACTCTACCCAAAATTCCAGTTATGTTCGGCATCCCTAAGATCCACAAAGACATTAAGAACCCACCAATGAGAGCTCTGATTGATGGAAGGTCATCCATGACGTACCCTTGTGCCAAGCTCATTGACAATATCTTGTCAAAATACACCAAGTTTATCCCAAGTGTATGTAAGGACTCTTGGTCCTTATTGGAGAGCATCAATGGTTTACCTTTTGACAATGAGTGTAACTTCCTAACTATTGATGTGATAGATCTATATACATCTATCCCACATCAGGAAGCTACTGAATGGATTGGCCTTCTGTTAAATGACTTTGGTGCCCCTAAAGTGGAAGTGGATCTGGTGACCGAACTTTTAGATATAGTCCTTACATCCAACTTTTTTTATTTTTGATAAGGACTACTTTCTCCAAAAACAGGGAGTTGCTATGGGCTCTCCCTGTGGGGCGAGTGTTGCTAATTTTTTTATGGGTTTCTGGGAGAAGAATTTTTTATATACAGAACCTGAGTTGATGTGTTTGGTCAAATATTATACCAGATTCCTCGACGATATGTTTTTCATGTTTAAAGGGAGTAGCCTAGAGGCTGATGCTTTCGTTAACTCCTTGAATGCAACAACAGAATTTTTAAAATTCACATCTAATTTCTCTCTATCCGAGATTGATTATTTGGATGTGAAGTTGGTAAAAGATGTTAATAACAAAGTTTTCACCTCTACAGTGTATAGGAAACCAACGTACTGCAATTCTTTCCTCCATTATTCTAGTTACCATCCGCACCAACAAAAACGGTCGATAGTAAAGGGCAAGTTAGTAAGAGCAGGGAGAATGTGCAGTACAATGTTGGATTTCCGGATTGAGTGTGATTTCTTGAAAGAAATGTTCACAAATCGTGGTTATCCCAGTCAGCTTTTGAACGAATTGATTCAAGAAGTGGATTTTAAAAGGGTTAATGGGATCTATAAACCCTTATTGAATCAATCACAGTCCTTTTCCCACTCTTCACCCAGTGTTGAGGTAACACCTGTACTGGATGTGGGGTTGGACATAGACACCAGTTTACCCATTTTAGGAGAAGTACGTGATTTCGCATTGAGTTTTGTCACAACTTTTAGTTTGAATTCTAAAGCTATTATGTCTATAATACGCAAAAACTGGCATTTTATAGCCAACAACTCATTCCTGGTGGAGAAACTGGGTTGCTCCCCCATTTTTGTTTTTAAAAGGGGTAGCAATCTTAAAGAACTGCTGCAAAGAGATTTGACATGCCATACATTTAATAAACGGAAAGGCATGTACCCTTGTGGATTTTGTAATTGGTGCAACAAAGTTAAAGCAGGTGAAACCTTTGTCATTAGGGAAAAGAAATATTTTATTCATTTCCCTTTAAACTGCGAAAGTAGGTCTATTATTTATGTAGCTTTGTGCGATTGCTGCACCGCCTTCTACATCGGCAAGACAGACTGTAGAGTCCGTGACTGTGTGTATGAACACATGTATGCAATCAAAAATAAAAAGAACGAAAACGCGCTAGCTAGACATATTGACCTTAATCCAGGCCATAGTTTCCATTTTATGGCTATAGACCAAGTACCAATAAAAATCCGGGGGGGACCTTTTTCACTGATTCTTGAGAATCGTGAATTAGAATGGCAATTGAGACTGGATGCCTTTCGGTATCCAGGACTCAATGAAAATTGCAATATTTCTTCAGTTTTGAAGTTAAGGAGTTATTTGAGATAGAAACTATTGCCAGTATTTGTTAAGGTTGTAGTTTAATTACAAACAACTATTTTTATAAAGTGTAGAACTGATTAGCTGATAAGCACACCTTTATATACTACACATTCACACTTAGTGTTAGGAGTAGGACTAAGTAGGATGTAAGGTTATCTACACATGTACCAATGTCCGTGGTTTTTCTACCAGTGTGAAATAGCAGGTGATGATTTTTATGGTTTCACATTTGGCTGGTGTCTTATTTATTGATACATATATAAATTTTTAAATTTTAACATTTTTTAATATATTTTTTGAGATTTTTGTGTATGTTAATATATTTTTAAATACATGTTAAGTAGTTAACACTGATTCTGTGCTTCTCCCCACTCCATGGTCGTATACTTGAGAAAAACTTTTTTGGTAATATAAATGTTTTAACATTTCTTTTAGTAACATGAATGGTTTACTAATACTCGACTTGAATAGAGTATATGTTACGACCAAGAGGAGTCATGTGAGGATATGTTTTTGTAAACCTCGCGTTAGTGATTCAAAATGCTGTTGTAAATTTGTGTCACTTCCTGTACCTGATTATTTAAACTGTTTTTGCTTTTTGTATACTGTCTCTGATGAAGCTACAACACAAGTTGTGGTGAAAACGCTTGTGAATTAATATTAAATTGCGTTAAGGCTACTAGTTCTGGTGTGGACGCAAATTTTGGCTATTGGAGCAAGGTTTCCCATGGATACTTGTCTGTTTTTATTTTTAGATATGTGTACATGTGACCTCAATAAGTACATAGGTGTGAAGCCTGCATACTACATGAATACATTTGTAACCTTCGACAGATTGTGCCGCTGCTTCTCAGATCATAGGCCACATATGCATGTCTGCATCAAGACCGGCCAATGTAGTGATCCATGGCCAAGGACATCCCTGCCACACACATCCATGACATGTACTGTAGAGTACTGTGAGTGAGGTTAATTGCTGGGGTATATGTCAGACATGTTCATATACAACAATGACTGGCAATAATGGACAGTCATGATAGGTGTGTACCAGCCCTGTGGATATGCATGCAGACCCCTAATGTGTTATGTGAAACACCGAGGGACCCCACGATACCTATGGATATGTGGATACCAAGGGACAGATGACATAACACGTGTCTGTCTGTACACATTGGTACCCAACATACGTGTTCAGGGCTACCACCTATGTGGTACTGTCAGGATAGTATGTAAAGTAAATGTGGATGACCATGCCATAGACAGTGTACTGCTATACAGCATGTATTGGACAACAGGTATCTGTCTGTATGATACCCTTTTGTAGGATATGCGTCCCATCCAGAAAATGCAGTGTAGGCCAATGAATGCATTACCAGATGTGGATGGACATATCCCTAGTATGTTTGCATGTACCGAAGAGGGCTTTATGCCACACAGGTGTGGTCCCAGGAATGTGAGACAGACAATACCACTGGTTACTGTCATAGTATAGTACTGGAAAGATCCAACTGTTACTGAGTTCCCTACAACTATGAGTCATTTGTCAGAACATCATCTTAAGATTGGTTATAGTCATGCTGTTGAGGTGGTGAATACTGCCAGACTGCAGATCATTGACAGATATCAATGGTATCACCCACAGCATAGCGCCAACCCATGTCATACACACATGTGTACCCATGTTAGTACATATCTGTAGTAGAATGCATACTAGCCATCGAAAGATACCATGAGATGTTAATGTGTAGAACAGAGTATGTCGCACATCCCATGTGTCCACTATGCAGGTACATGCAGATAGTGCGCACACACCATGTTCACAGATGTACACCTGCAAATTTGTAATGCACACATCACACACATACTGTCCACTCACTAACTCATGCTGTCAGCACTGTACACTTCATCCAAGTGGCACATGGGTGGACAATACATACTCAGACCTAACACTGGTGTAAACAATGCTACAATGACTATCAGAGCTATGATGCATAATGCCTGCTCAGATATACCTACAAGGATATCAGTACAACTTCCTGTTGGCAACTTGCTACTGTTGCTGCTATTATGTCACCCTGTCCATCAGAACCATGCTAGCCTATTCCTGCATCAATGTGACAGATGACAGGAGGTGGCACAGGTGTCATCATATGCACAGGGTGTGTTGTAGGTTTGCCAGAGCCCGACATTGACCCATCCAATCGGCATCCGTGTGTGTGTGTGTGTGTGTGTGTGTGTGTGTGTGTGTGTGTGTGAGGGACAACAGTACTGCATGGGCCAATGTTAATGTAATGTGTGTGTGTATGTGTGAGCCCTAGTTGTATGGTAAATGTGTCTGTGTCGCATGCACACAACTCCACCATGTCGCTGCCATATACGAGCGGTTGTGGGACAGCCACAGACTGTACCTGTTAGGCTGTACAGATCACTGTCTCCGGCCATGGACACCATACCTGTGCCTAGCAGGGGTGCTATGGGCAGTATCGGGTACCAACCCTGACTGGGTGCTATCATCAGAGGCAGAGGTATGATGACTGGACCCATGTCCCTGCTGGGACTGGCCAGTGCCACGTGCATGTGGTCTAGTAGGACAGTCAATGGACAGGCCAGCCCCAGAATTTCTGGGGCTGGTACTGCCACTATGGGAGCGGCTGTGATCTGTGGTCCATCCGCGATGAATGTCAGCTGAAGCTGTTGCTGGCATGCATCCGCTTTGGCCTCTCATTCTTCCCGCACGGTCCTGGCTCATGGCTAACACGTTGTGGAGGACACCTAATGTCTCCCTCCAACAGCTATCAATGACCTCATTGTAATTCCAGATGGCACCGGCAAGGTCACAGATGCTGTCATTGATAGCAGTGTAATGGGCCCTCTGCGCCATTAGTCCTTGTCGGGTGTACAGTTCCATACATGCCTGTGCCTGCATTACAGCCCAGAACATACTGGTGGTTGTAATACCTCCAGGGGCACATCTGCCAGGGGGAGTACAACCAGTGGTGCTCCCCCGAGAACCCCTGGACATCCGCCTATGTGGTACCGTTCCGGTAATTTGGCTATGGCTGTTGTAAGGGGATGCAGGTGCCATAGGTACCACACTCTCCTGGTCAATGCCAACTGTATGCTGTCCCTCTGCTACAGCCATTGGTGATGAGGGGTGTATTGGCAGTATGAGTGTGTGCATAGATGGGGTTGACCGCTGTGTACTGTCGACTGGTGGACCAACAACAGACTCTGTCAGACCTTCCTGTGCCACAATACATGTCTCATCATCTCCACTATTAGTGTCGGTGACATCAGATTCCCTGGTACACTCAGCCACGCCTAACACAGCACCTGTGGAAGGAAGACAGGAAATGCACTTTACAATCTGTGCATGATGTTAGCACACATGCACACATACACACATGCACACATGAACACATGCACACATGCACACATCAACACATCAACACATGCACACATGCACACATGAACACATGCACACATGCACACATGGACACATGAACACATGCACACATGGACACATGAACACATGCACACATGAACACATGCACACTTGAACACATGCACACATGCACACATGCACACATGGACACATGAACATATGCACACATGAACACATGCACACATCCACGCATGAACACATGAACACATGCACACATGAACACATGAAGACATGCACACATGAACACATGTACACATGCACACATGCACACATGCACAGAAATACACTGCTCACCACAGCACATACACACACACACACACACACACACACACACACACACACACACACACACACACACACACCCCAGCAATCCAACATATACACAATAGTGGGTGATGGTGGGTGACAGTATCTCAAGGCAAACAGTCACCACACACGTGTCAGCAGGCAGACCATGTGTTGCTCAACACCATGCAGTGCAAGTGTAGACAGCCCTTTCTAATGACATTATACATGGCTTTGATGCATGTGTGTAGTTGTGCAGTGATTGGCTACACCCTGGAATGCAATGTGTACATGGACACTACATTGCTGTGCAAGTATTATCTGCTCTGCAATGTCATGTGCACCATCACTCAATGGTATACATACCGTGGCTGCATGTGTCATCTGTGTGACACATAGATTGACATGTGTGATGACAGTGTCTGTGTCCATATCACATAAAAGTGGGCACAGGTGTAGCAAATGCATGCAATGTACAGACATGGGATGAGTGGTGCATGTCGATGTGAAGGAATCCCGATATATGACATGGACATTGCACAGTGGTTATGGTGCGTGTGGGACATATTGCTGATATTTTGTTGACAGCCATGACATGGCATGCTACATGACTGCAACATTAAACACCACACATACCAAATGGGTGCCATGTGACCTATACACCCAATAGCATTCCAGGACATATAAGTGACACTATACAGATGGCGGCTGTTGTGCAAAATGTGCATACTGGCATATGTAGGCACACACACAACATGCTATGCATGGTGTGTTTAGGTGCATATGTTTGCACACACAGAACAATGAGGTGCACAGCAAATACTGCTATGTGTAGTACTGTGGTCACTGTAACTGGATGGGGTATAGTATCATGTGTCATCATCATCATGCATCTCGTGGTCACTCACGGCTACTACTGTGTGACAGACCACCACCTAGCATGCTGTATCTGAACTGCAGTGCCATGGATACGTTCAGTATTACACAGCCACTTTGTACATGGGTGTATGAGGTGCCCAGTAGGGAGCATTGCCTAACATGACTGTGTTATGTGTTGAAGACTGTTGCACAGCCCCATGATAAACCTCTACCCCTGAGGTACATCATGTGTGTGTGGATGACATGTGGGATACTGACATGTGACCTTACAGTGGGTGTGTGGTTATGCCATATGTAGCATGACTTTTTGTACTGCATGTGATAAATGCCTTATGTTGTGTACAGGTGTTGCAACTATGCCTATCCAATGTGCAGTACAGGGTTGCCAGAACTGTGTGTCATGCTCTGTGTATTGCATGTCATTGAGGGAGCTACTGACATTACTGAGCTGTGCAACATCTCACAGCAAACATGCACGACATGCATTATGCATAGGTGTGTTACGTGTACATGGCCTACACCTCAGCTATGACATGCATATTTCATTACCAGCATTGCAGGTATAACACACTCACCAGCATGGATCAGCTGCCCTGCTGTCACATCAGAGGGACCTACGAGAATATGATAGGGTTCATCAGTGGCCAGAACTGTGGCATTGCTACAATGGGTATGCTAAACTGCAGTACAAGAACAGTCAACAGTCACAGGTGTGGGGATATTATACAAACTGTCCGTATTGCACAACAGTAGGCAGCGGAACTGCTAAACACACAGTACACATGTCACGTACACATAATCTAACAATACAGTTAACTGTAGTTTACAGATAGGGCGTATTACCTGTCTGCTCTAGGTGGATGTGCTGGGTGGCTCCGGCCGACATTACAACACATGTCAGAGTTTGCCGTAGCTGTTGTCCAGGAGCCACCATGCTTAGGAGTAGCTCCTCCGCTCTGATGAGGGGGGGGATTTATGGCCACCCCACCACCTGTGGCAAGCTGCTGTCTTTGGATATCAGACACATGCCACCGGACCTGTCTAATTAAATCACTGCAGTGATGGCGTACCTGCTCATATGTCCGGTTATGCATGCCTATGTCATTTACCCGGCTAACAAGCTCCTGCCACAGTGCAGTCCACTCCTGCTGGTGCTGGCTGGTTCTGGTGAACAGCATGGTGTACTTCTACAAAAGGCAGTTGACTATCACCTCTTTCTCTTGTGCAGTGTAAGCCGGATTACGTTGGTGGGCCATCTGGCTGAAAAAGATATGAACAATTTGTGTGAGAGTCTCCTGTGGCACACTTTACACCTTTACCTACAGAAATCACTTTACTGACATATATAGCATCCTAGTCTGTCAGTGGTTACACACGTTCACTAACACTTGTTGGTTCACAGGCCACAACTAACTAACACTGCCTGGCAGACTCTATATATCACACCACTATACAACAGTACCCAACACACTGTTTGTGACACATTGCACAACCTCAAGACAGGGGTGTATATCACACCAATACACGAACAGAGATGTCATCTATTGCAATGGATGTAAAGTACAGGCACAGTAGTACCAATCAAACACCCTAGTCATTGATGCCATAGCCCTCCCTAACAGATGTGTCCAGCTGTTACTATAGGTGGCATACTGCTGTAACAGACTATAGATGTTGCTGGATACACACATCAACCCTGTAACACACATGCGTTTGCAGCCATTGTACAGGCATAATCATACACACACAAGGCAAACATACAAAGCACCACTGTATGCCAACACAGATGAGCATTACCTGTGTACCATATGGTGCTGTGTACCACTACTTACACACCCTTATGCCTGCTGACTGTACTCTGTGCAGACTACAGGAGACACACATGACAGTGTTTCCAAGCGATGTGAAAGCATACCATATTGTGCTGTTTAGCCCTACAGCTTCAGGTAGTACTACAGTTCATATTGTTGATGGATTTACCTGCAGTACCACTCACTAAGCATACATGTATTGCTTTACCCTACAATGAGACACCACATTCATCAAGGGAGAACTATGTCACATCATATACCGTACTACTATGTCTGCCTAACAGTACATTACACATCAGTTGCTGTCCTCACAGCTAGGTTAGGCACTACCATGTCAGATACAACATCACACTAAGCTATCACACATTTACACACCCTGCAAGCATTCAGCGTTACACTCATTCAACCTCACATAGCAGCTATTGCATTAAGTACATGTGTGAGTGCATAGTGTCATAGGTAGGTGATATGCTATTGGCCCTAGGGCCTATGGCAGCCTAGACATATGCTACCCTGGCCTTTGATACACATGTACCTTGATTTCACTTGCCCCTGCCAACCTGAACCACAGAGGTGTTTCCTGGGGTGTATTAACAATCTCCCACACAATCATCAGGGGTATATATAACAACTGCTAAGGAGGAGCCTTGTTTGTTATTGCTATATGGTCTATTCTGGTGTATGGCATATGTCTGAGATGGGAACCTATCCCTCCAGCATGTGCTGTTTAGTGAGCTGACAAGGTTTAGGGCCCTAGAGTGTGTAACCCCGAAGGGTTGTGATATGTTGCCATGGTGGTTGTGACCCAGCTATGGGTGTGACACCTCTGTATGTCCGGCAGAGGTCACCTCTGTGTGGTCAGTATGCAATATAGTGTAGTTCTGGTTTTGTGAGTCAGTCTACATAGGGCATTTGTTTGTGGACAGTATTACCCTTTGGGACTTCTGTCTGTGGCCTGTTCACCTGATGTAGTCGTCATGTGAAGTACATACCACAAAGGGCATTGTGATGAGTAGAGGGGAACCCTACCCTATACTTTCATAGATGACACACCTGTTGTCATGACACATACCACACAGACAGATTACAGGTGTAGTGTGGCACTGTCTTCATCACAGTGGAGGCTACTGTCCACCTGTGTCCCATGTTCCCTTATCACACCTTCACTGTTAGGTAGATCTGTGCCTATGTGTTAGTTAATGGGTACACTGTTTTGTGAAGGTGAAATGGCACTGCAGTATCAACACTTGTCTACAGTCAATGCATTGTTCACCACACACCTGTTGCGGTACATATGACCCCGTGTCTCTGCATCTCTCTCTCTCACTCTAGATGTGTGTATATGTATATGTATATATATATATATATATATATATATATATATATATATATATATATATATATATATATATTATGCATATGCCTATCTATACACATACATGTACACATCCATTGCTGTGCACATGGATGTACATATAGGCACATGTACAGTCCACATTTCATGGTGGGGATCTCACTTATGCGACAGTTGTGGGATGTACAGGTATGTGATTACATTGCACAGTGTTGTGCAAATGCATGTGGGTGTCCTCAGCCCTTGTAGCATTAGCAGGCCTCACTGTCTGTAACACATCAGATCTGACATATCTGTCCCACTGCATTTAACCACCACATGACATATATCAACACTACCATAGCTGGCCTTAGGCATAGGCCTACTGGGCGGCCATTTAGGGCACCGGTCTAGCAGGGGTGCTTTTCCACTATTTATGTGGACACAAGGATGGGGGCACCAGGAAGTGTGGTGGGGGCACTGTGCGGCCCTTTTGCCTAGGGCACTGGTTGACCTAAGGCCACTCCACTGCACTGCATGCTGTCTTCTAGGCCACACACTACAACCTACATGGATATATGCACATATCAACATTCACTGACAGATAGCTGTCCACACTTCACTAACAGTTGCAGTATGTCCCTTGCCCAATGCACATGTGCAGATACAGATAGATACATACTGCTGCCACACATGGATGATTTGCAGTGTGTGGAGAACTCTTTGGGAACATCTAGAACATGCCAACACATACTTTTGAGTTACATACCTTACCTTTGTATTTACCTGCTCCATGTGATATGGTTTTGTATCTTTTTTTATTTTTTTGGCTGGCTTGATTTGGGTATTTGCCCTCTATTTCACCTTATTTTTTATTTTTGGCTGGTTTGATTTGGGTTTTTGCCCTCTATTTCAGCTTCAGTCTCTGTTTCTGTCTCTCTCTCTCTCTCTCACTCTCTGTCTCACGACACCTGCAATGATATAATTGCATGTGTGGACTGCAGGTACAGCCTGCTTTTCTAGGTATCTGCACTTGTGCATGTGACAGCCTCTGCACCAATTGCTGCCCACCATTCAGTAATTGCATGCAGCCTGCTGTTTGGTGATTGCATTACTCACTGTGATTGCAGCCCACTGCTATAAAATGCTAGGTTAGGTAGGCGCAGCTCTTTCAGATTTCAAAGGTGGGGCCCATTCTTGTTTGCTCTGGACACCGTTGTGTCAGTCTGAAGGTTGGTATTTGTCTCTTATCTGATGCTAGGGTTGTAGCCAGTTATGTGCATGTTGTACTCATACATGAGAGTATGTACATTTTTCTCACTTACATAATTAACTGCCATACAAATGTGGTTATTGCACTGTATTCCTGTGGCCAGTGTTTATCCTGATCTGATACTGTGTGGTGTTTGTAAGGTGCTACTGTAACATTATTCCCTGCTAGGATGGCTGGTTCCCCTTTCACAGTCATGTCATACAATTCCACAACCACTGCTGGTAAAGACCCACAGAAAAAGGTTTGTGTTATACCATTCCTAATTTCCATTTACATTCTCTCATTGTAATGCATGATATATTTATTTCAGAACCAAGTTATTTGTATATCTACTGTGGCTTAGTGGCAATTCATGCAGTCTATTGTGTCAATGGTCTGGGGTTCGAGACTAACAGAGGTTTTTTTTATTTTGCTGCTCAGCAGAACAAAGGCCCTGCCATAGAGTGACTAAGGCTCTTTTAAGCAGTAGTAAGTGAGTTTGCATGGGTTTGCACGACACTTAGCTAAGCTCACACATGTGCACACTCGCTTAATCACTCTTACTACTGCTTAAAAGTGCTTACTCCCACTAACCCCATGCTAATTTCTTTTAAAGAAAAGAAAATGGGGAGATAGGAAAGTGGTGAAAAAGGGGGCACAGAGAGGGAAAGACAGTAGGAAAACAAGCTTGGAATGTGCAGGAAGGGTGTAGGGAAGGCCCATAGCTGCCCATTTCTTTAACAGCAACAGCTGTGCATATGTTGAAAATTTGGAGTGAGATTTGAAACCTTCCACCCCTGAGAGAGGGGTGAGGACAACATAGTTTGTTGCATTGCCAATTAGAATTATCAGTGTACATGTCCAATGGACATGTGTGCGAAATGGGAAGATATGTATGGGGTGTAATGTTTTTTTTTCCGGTACAGATTGCCCCCCCCCCCTTTTTTTTTCAGGGGAGAGTGGTAAGTGAGGTAGAGGAAGTAGGTATATTTGGGGAGGTAGGTTGGGTAGGTAAACAAGACAAACAAGATGCATACAGGGGCAGAGTATGACACATGGGGCGGGTAAACACAATTGATGGGGACGGATGTTTGGAAATCGCAAGCCCATGAGCCCACAGATGGTAACAGCAGGACTGATATCCCCACCCATGGGCAGTCACCACTGGACCTTCACAGACCCGAGGGTCACTGTGCTGGGGGCTGCGTAGGTGGGGCAGGCTCACCAGTGAGTCACGCCACTCTCACCTCTAGCTGGCATAGGGGATCAGCGACTAAACGCTGGATATCCCTACGCACCAAAACCCAGACCCTTCAGAGGGTGACAGGAGGCCCTTCTCTGCCCACGCTTGCAGGGGGGGAGCCCCATCCCCTGCAGTGCTTCCACCCAAAGGTGGCAGAGGACCTACAGAGGAGGGTGGCCCGGGCTGGGCACCAGACCTGCTGGTGCCAGGTGCAACTGCCTGCTGAGGTGGGTCAGATGGGTCTGCTGGGACTGGCCTTCCCTTACATTCTGTGATTAGGTGTTTTTAATTACAACATAGACAACAGCATTCCAGGTTAGTTGTAACAGCATGCAGTAATATTCCCATTAACCCAACACACCAGGGTTACAACAGTTGAACAGCAAGCATAACAGAAGCATGTATTGAACGACAGTGGACATTCCAACAGCATGCAGGGATGATTGGTGGCAACAGGCCACCAAGATTGTGATGTTTTAACAGGGGACATGCATCAAAGTAGGTGCAGACTTAAATAACAATATGACATATGTCCCAACAAATGTTATGAGATTGCACATACCCATTGAGGTGTGGAATTGCATTGTTTATGCACATGGAGTAGGGTGTAAAAAGAAACCTCCGTTAACATCATATTAGTACTTTAACTGTGCACTACATTCCTATTGACTGCAGGTGTATATCCCCTACATGTATTCTTACACTGAGCAACAAGCATTTGATTGTGTTATGGGTTTTGCTACTTCATGATATACCTGGCCTTTATCTGATATGGTAACTGTCCAGGATGCAGATGTTACTGCTACATACTTGTATTAAATTGACTTGTTTATGTATGTGCACATCTGGATGTGTTCACATGGCTTTTTCACTTGTTTTCTACACAAACCTACTTTTCAGGTAACACACTTAAGTTTCTGGAGAACATCTTGACAGGCAACTTGTGTGCCAGATTTACCTATGCATGTCAGCCATTTCACAACTGTTTAGGACTGTTGCATACTTCACAGCTAGTGGCACTTCCTTCATCCACTTTATATGGGACTGCACTACTGGGGGTTGTCAGCACTTACTACAACAGAGTAACATTTCTTCACTGCAAGGGTTCAACAGCATTTCTGAGTAACTGGCACATACACACTGCAAGTATTATACCTTTCTTATTTACAATTAAAACTCTTTTCTACAGGCTCTCTCCTGTATTTGACATTACACTGCATACAGTAGACATATTCAGGAAATGTTATACCTTTATTGCTAGGTTACAAGACTGTTTTACAGGCTCACTCACGTTTTATCTATGACAGTGCATGCAGAGATAGTATTCCAGACATGTTTTTGCTTTATTCATGGATTACTACACTCTATTCCTGCCTATCTGACTTAAGATATGTAACAGTGCATGCAGATGATTTATTCAGGGAATGAATATTTTATACTTCACAGCTACTGCCAATTCCTTCATCCACTTCCTATGGGACTGCACAACTGTGGGTTGACAGCACCTAATACAACAGTGCTATTTATTATTGCAAGGGTGCAACAATATTTCAAAGTAAGTGACACAGGCACACTCCAAATTTTATATCTTTATTAATTACATTGAAAACTCTTTTCTACAGGCTCTCTCCTTTACTTGTTATTACAGTGCATATGGAAGACATATTCAGGACATATTATACCTTTCTTGATGGGTTACAACACTCTTTTTCAGGCCTGCTCACTTATATGTTATGTCAATACATGCAGGGATAGTATTCCAGAATTATTTTAGCTTGATTGGTGGGTTAGTACACTCAATTTCTGGCTCACTGACATTTGTTATATAACAGTACATGCAGAGGATTTAATCAGGACATTTTATTGCTGTATTATTGGGCTTTAACACTTTTCTCATGCTCACTCACATATATCATGTAACAATACATGCAGAATATTTACTAACCTGCCTGGTGGCACAGCCTTAGCAGCCTATCTGCATAGGCTTGCTGATTCATAGCACGTGCACCTGCAGCTGTGGAGTAAATAAAGGGATATTGAGACATACCTACCCATTATTTAGACTATCTTAGCTTATCTTACATACTGCATTCCATGGCTACCTACTTAGTAGTGGGGCATCCCACATTTGATGGGCCTCCTGGATCCACTGGTTCAGAAGGTCCTGCTTCTGCCTCTTCAGGTCAGCATGGTGGTGATGGACCTGCTCACCAGTCCGAGGGACACCTGTGGCACTGGTGAGTTCATGAGCCAACTAGTTCCAAGCCTCCACCTTATACTCTGTTCCTTGGAACTGGCCCTGCAGGAGTCAAGTCTCATGCCGATGGACTAGGAGGCAAACCATATATCTTGACTCCTCGATGCCCCAGCGTTGCGCTCGAAAGTGTGTACCCACTCCAACACCAGACATTCTAACTGCAGATGGGAGCTACAATCAGTTATGGTGAGTATTCCCACCTATGCGGCTTAAATATGCTGCATTTCCCACACTTTTCTGTGACTGGCCGATTTTGAATATTTTCGGCTGACTGCAGACATGCTTAGCAATGGTTAAGCAAACATTTATTACTATATATAAGTTAACAGTGGATGTTTATCCTAAGCTGTCGTGGCTTAGTGGTTCAGTACTTTGATTATGATGCACAGTGTCCTGGGTTCAAACCTTATCATTGTATTTTATTTTACTGCTGTCCAGACAAGTTAGGGGGCATGGCTGTGTGTAAGCAACTTTGCTCTATGTTGCTCCACGCTGCCCGACCGGGTGCTGGTTGGTGCGGCGTGCACCTCCGCACAAACCGATTGCACTGGGTAAAGTGCTATTTAGCTTTGGGCAACTATTTTGTGCTGGGTAAAGCGCGATTTAGCTATGGGCAACTACATTACACTGGGTAAAGCTCGAGTTACCTAGAGGCAACACCATTGCGCTGGGTGAAGTGCTGTTTAACTGCGGGCAATTTTATATTGGGATCCTTTAAAATATTTATTTTATTCTCTGATACATTGGCCATTTCACTGCTTTTTAGTTACGTTTCAACATATATATGTTGGGTATTATTCCATATACTGATTTAAAAAATAAATACGAAAGGGAGTGGTGGGACTCGAACCGTGAATGCCTCTTCTTTGTGCGAACGCTCTACAATTACGCTATTGCTATTTCGTGTGATTTGCATAAACATTCTTTCTTATGCTCTTCCATGTGAGAATTGCTGACTGTAGCTAAGCAATGGGCACACCCGCGCACACACGCGCAAATATGGGCAGCTATTTTGGGTATTTAAAAAAAATTTCTGGTTATGCGTTTTAGATGTGTGATGGGGGTTTACATTATCAGGCAGTGAGGTGCTGGGTGCAGGGACATTTGAGCGGACTCGCTCTTGTTTATTTACTTTATTTTTAAACACTTGCAGGGGCGTGGAAATTTGGACTGCTCGGCAGTTGGACATGCCCCCTGCTTTCTTACACGGCCCGTGTAGGACTTATGGTTGGGACAGCGTGCCCTCATGCATATTCATGGCACGCTGATGTCATACCATTCAACTGCAGCCTCCGAGTAAGACTTAAAAAGTCTTACACGGAGGATTTGTGAATTCGGGGGAATGATTTTTAACTGGTTCATCTTTTTTTTCCCCAGTGGGCTACTAAAGCTCAAGCAATTTCACCTCATACATGGAGGGGAGCCAGTCTAATGGTTAAGTTTTTCTTCTTTTTAGATTTATAACTTGTTGAAGTTTATAACTTCTTTGTAATGACTGGGTAAGTAAACTTTAGATTTCCTGTAAGATCTGCATAAATGATTTACATTTCATAACATCAGTAATAAGATCCAAATGAAAACATTTGTTTTTAAGACATTCTGCTACTGTATTGGTAAAAATAACAAATACATTTAGGATACAACTATGCAGAGAGAACATGCAGATTGTGGATTCAGCTCTAAAAGCAGTTTACACTGTCAGTCTTTCAGTAACATGGTAACATGGGCTGCTAAAGTAAAGGAAATAGTTTAGAATATACTGACCAGGAACAAAAGCAGGAAATGAGACTGTTGACTAGACATGTGTAAGTTAGGAGTATGCTACAGCACATTTCATTGGTTGCAGAAACATTAAAATGTGTGATGCAGACTGTTATTTCCTTGTAAGTGTGCCAGCTGGGTCATGTCCAGGGCCTGCTTTCCCCTCCCTCCCTCCCTTCCTGTAGTTACATCACATCCCACAGTGATTTGTAAGGACACCTTCTAGGAGGTAAACATCAGAATCTTCATGTTAAGCTGAGTGCATTATATTAAAAACATAGTTAAGCTTTCAGTTTTATCTTATGCTGAGATGCAATAGTTAATACATACTTAATTATCCTGAGTGCATTATTAAAAGTCAATGGGTTATTACAATTTTATACAAGTGAAAGAAAACCCTTTTTTTGGATAGAGTTTTATATCTCCCATCAACTGTTAGCCGTCATGTATACCACCTTACAGGCTTTTTGTTGAAAGTAACAATATTTTTGTGCAATGAAGTATCCATCCATCCACCCACAATCATTTTTTTCCCAGCATATTGGAACTAAAATTGATGGGGAAGACTGCAGGCTTGTCTTCCATGGGTTTATTTAATTTAGTTGCATATTTTGTTAATTGGCTTTTTTCCTTGGAATCATGACTGGATTATTAACACCATGGGGCTTTTTAAGCCTATCATTTCAGGATATGTTTTAATGCCGAAAGAGTATACTATCACAAAAAGTACTTTCTGGTACAGAATGAAATAAAGGGGTTACATTCTGGAGGATGGTGTACAAGCTGATGTGCGTTTTAAAAATTTTGGCTACATCCTTGGCTCCCAGGATGCTTTGATAAAGGGAAGTTTGCAAATGCCTTTGTATTCATATTACTATATTTTAACAGGCTCTTCCTGTTTGTGTCTTATATCTTTTATTTCTATGGATTTTTGCTGCTCTGAAAAAAATTTAAGTCATAGCTCTTAACCTCTTAGAACAAAAAAGTCTGGACAAAGCCAAAAATAACTGGGGGATAAAGCGTCCAGTATAGAGATAGATTTAAAATATAATTCTTATAAACTTAGAAAGTTTCTCAAATAAAATGTCTTGTGTTACAAAATATTTTCTGAAGGATATGAAGTCTGAAACTCAAGTGTCTGTCATTATTTAGTGAAATTTAATCCTCACTGATTTGCCACAAAAATCCAGAAACTCACAAATTTTATGAGGCACAGGCCAAAAATATGTGGCAAAAATCTAGACATTCTATGAAAATCTGGACAACTGAGGTATGATTAAAGTACATGTTAAATGCAAAACTGAGATATTAGTTTTATCTGTTTGTAGTTTATTTGCCTAAATGATTTGTATTTATGTGTAGAAGAAAATGTTTTTCTAAGGCAACCAAACAAGATCATGGCGTATTAAAACTACTTCTATATTAACATACTTGAATGTCAGATGAGTTGAATTTCCCTCTAATTACATACAGTACTATATTCCACACCTGGATAGAATAACATTCAGTACTGAAGGTGAAACAACTGTGACATACAGATGAGTTCATCGAGTTGCCATAGAAATTAGACAATGATTCAATGTAGAATCATAGCATAACAAAACACTTGCTAATATAAAAGGCAAAACATTTGGCTTACAGTTGAGATCTCTGGTTCATAAATTGTTTTGGATAGCTATTAAACAAGCTAAGACATATGTGCTGATATAACCTGCTTTTGGAAAGAGGTAATAATAATGTAATAATAATAACATGACATTACAGTTAGTGAAGCGGTTACCTATATGGCTTGAGTTTTTTAGCTGTTGAATTGGATGTGAATCAATTTTGATTTGTTCTTTCTGTCTTCAATGAAACTCTTAAGTTACTGGAATACTATGCAAGTAATTAGTCAGTCAGTCAATAAGTAATAAAATACAATCCATGTGGGTAGCACACGTAGATGTATAAAGTCTTTTAAAAGGAAAGGCAAACTTTTAAGAGTATGCAGTCTTAATCCATTGCCATACATTAATGCATATATAATCTCTGAACCTAGAAAAACTCAGTGTTAGACCACATAAGGCCCAAACAGGACAAGTAGAAGAGTCCTGCCTTGTTTGTCTGATTGAATGCAGAGTGGCCTCTCTTCTTTGTTTAAAGAATGCAGAAAGACTGGGGTTGTCTGTTTAATTTAATGCACAGAAACCTGGCTTGATTGTTTAACTGAATGCACTGTAGTTCTGGTATGCTTGTTTAACAGAATGTGTATATACTTGGCTTGTTTGTTTAATCAAATGCGGACTATGATTCTTATTTTTTTATTTCTTTTTCAGAACTAAGAGTATTGATTTATTGTTTATCAAATGATTTCTCAAGCTGTTAACCTGGTAATTTATCCTTAAAGAAATAATATCAAGTAATTTGTCCTTCCTAACATGATGTCTCATTACTTAAAACTCCCAAAATGCGGGGCAGATTCATGAAGGTTTGAACCAGTAGATAGCTGATGGGCATAACTGCACCCATTCTAAGTGAGCCATTGATGGTACAGAATTATAAGTGAGGGAGAAAGATGATGGACCATGACTACATCAGTGGAGCAAACAGTGGTCCCTGCATTAAATTGATTTGCCCACGCTTTGCTATGTGAAATGCTATTCCTGCATAATTGCATTATACAGTTCACATGCATAGAATAAGAAGATATGTCATTTTTGGCACTCATTGTGTCCTAGGAGAGTATGGGTTACCAGATCATCTGGTTGATTGCTTGCTTTAAAAAGGACAAGGATAGGATGTGAATGTACCACCCACAAGAGTGGATGGCCAGGTCCTCCATATGGTGACTAAGAATCTAGATAAATGACTGAAACTTTGGTTAACTGATGGATCAGTGATTCGTTACAACATTCAGAAAATGATGAGTAGGTAAGGGGCTTCATGGGTAGGCAGGTATGTTAGTGTGCGAGCACAGGTGTGTGGAACAGATATGTGCTAACAGTAGGTGTGTATGTTTTATGAGATTTACTAAGACAGGTGCACATATAGACCTCCATCTACTATACACATGACTAGGTATATGACAAAAGATTACACAAGACAGCACATAGCAAAGTCATGCTCTATAACCTAATATGCGTTAACACAGTTATACTCAAACATACTCTAATGTAACATGTAAGCACTAAGGAAGAATCATACTATATGGCATAGTGACAAAAGGTGGTACTACAAACACAGCTAGCTAGAATTTTGTAAATAATTATATGTCATTTGTGAATATTAGTATGGTTTATATAGGTGTGACAGAAGGAGATACTGCCAGCCCAGCCATCTGGAATTTTATAACTGGTTCTGTGTCATTTGTGAATATCTTGCATGGTGCAATTGCTTGGGTTGCAACTGTACTAGAACTGTATGTCATATTGTACAGACATGTGCAGAGAGATATTTTGTAAGATACTGCGCAGAAATGTATATACACTATTGTAACTGTTTAGATGTATATGTATTCTAACAATGGGGGGTGAAACACAAGAAGTTAACTTCAGAAGAATAGCCAAAAACTTAAATTACTTTATAACCACATAATAAAAGAGGTGTTATCTTTCAGTTTCAGTGCAACAGGAGACATAATGTCTAGAACTAGAAGATTTTTTGTATTGCCTTTAAACATGGTGGAAAAAAAAAAAAAATATATATATATATATATATATATATATATTTTACGACTTCCACCATTTGCTAAAACATCTAAAGTCTATGTGTTTTTGCAGGTAGATACTAAAATCAATAGTTGTGAGCCTGGGAGCTGATAGTCAGGTGACGATGTGAGGTCATACTGCCAGCTATCCCAGCAATAATATTTGAGATATTAAAGAACTCTCTGAAAGAGGTAGAGCATTCTGCATTTTGTCTTTGACCTGACAAGAACATCCACTCACCAAATCTGCCTGCTTATTGTTCTGTAAATAAGCTAACTAGGGTTTAGTAATTCTCTTAGATTCTGACAGAAATATAGTAAAGTATAGCTTAGATGTTTTCTTCATTTATTTAGGATTGTTCTGCAATATTGTTTTAAATATTTCCTGTGATTTTGAACTCTGGTGTAACTGTGATTATTTACTGAATATTTTCTTGTTCTTTTATTATTTATTATTAAATATATTTAAAGCTTTAATTGTGGCTGATATATGTGAGACATATTTACGTTCTGGGAGTACTTGCATATTTATTTGGTGACACTGTGTGGGCTATTCTGAATAGCCTTGCTCTTGGTCGAACTACTACTTGGATTAATAGTAACATTACACATTAAGACTAGACACCCTTTGTTAAAGGCCTTAAAGTAGCTGATAAAGGGTTGGTTGGTGGCAGTAATAACTACCTTACAGTCTGGACAAAAGGAGGCATAGTTAATAAACCTGTGCCAACTTTTCCCAGGAGTGTGTGTGTGTGTGTGTGTGTGTGTGTGTGTGTGTGTGTGTGTGTGTGTGTGTGTGTGTGTGTGTATGTGTGTGTGTGTGTGTGTGTGTGTGTGTGTGTGTGTGTGTGTGTGTGTGTGTGTGTAAATCAAATCTCAAAGAATGTGTGTGTCAGCTACTTGAGCAGTGACACGAAACACTGGTTGGACAGAGAGGGTGCTGCAGGTCTTGGCTTGGCCACTCAGCTGAGAACTCAACTCTATAGTTGTAGCCATGGGGTGTCTTATTGAGGATCTGGAGAAAGATGGAGAAACCAGCCCCAGACTGACTGTGGTCTCTGTGTGCTCTTAAGGGAAATTGCACTTTACTGTGTGTGCACTTTTCATCCTCCCAGTGTGTACATGCCCCACTGTTGCCAGTGGTGAAGACTGAGGCTCCTTGATTACTGGGCCAGTGGTGGGGCATCACATATATATTGGTGAGCAGTGGTAGGCTATCCACATATTAGGATTCAGTGGTGTGGATATTGAATTACTATAGCCTGTAAACAGTGGTCACTAAGGAAGGTGTTTGTACTCTCAATCAGCCACACAGTGAACATTCAGAGTTTCATATTACAATAGTTTTACTTTTTTTGTTAGCTTAGTCAGGGAGAGCAAGCATGGATGTCAGCAGAGGAGTATGGTAAGTTGACAAATAGCCAGTTGGCTGAGATGTGCCAAGACAAAGGATTGGTGCATGGCAACCTGACTAAAGCAGAAATGATTGCAGCCTTGGTCACAGCTGTATCACAGACCAGCAACCAGGAGGACAGTCAGACTGGCCATGGGAATATACAACTCTCAGAAAATGGACAGTTCAACTATTCCACAGAGGACTTAAAAATCTATCTGGAGTTAAAGAGACTTGAACTGAAGGCCGAACACTTGGAACTGGAATCAGCAGAGAGACTGAGGCAGGAGAAACAAATGGGATTAGAAGCAGCAGAGAAACTGAGATGTTTGGAAGCTGAAGAGAATGAGAGACAGAGGCAACATGTAAAGTAGTTGCTAACTCTCCGGCAGGGTCATGGAGGTAATGGGGAAGGGAATAAACGAAACCCAGAAGCAACAAAGGTCAGTAACTTTCTTCCATAATTTACAGAGGGGGATACTTTTGATAGTTTAATTCATGTGTTTTAAAGGGTATGTAAACAATATAATGTTGACCAAGGGCTCTGTGTATGGTTCCAGACCCCCTTACTCCATGGTAAAGCTGTAACTATTATTTCTAAATTGTCTAATATTATGATACTGTTAAAAATTGTTAGAGTGCTGTAAGTTCACAGCTGAAGCTTATAGGAAAAAAAATTCATGACCATAGATGCAAGGCAGATGAAAGTGTGGGTGAATATATTGCTGATTTAATTAGTTATTTTCATAGGTGGGTGAGTGGGTGTCAGGTCACCACCTTTGAAGGGCTGGCAGACCTTTTGGTGAGGGAGCAAGCCCTTAGCACTTTGCCTAAGGACATGTGAATCTGGTTAGCAGATTGACAATGCAATACTGTAGATGAGTTGGGGAAGAAAGGAGACCGATACCTATCAAGCAGGGCATCACTGCACAGGGCACAGGAAAGGGATAACCAATGCTGCTCATGGGTCTAAGGGAACCCTTGGTGGGCAGCCTATAGCATCCCAAAAGAGTCTGCCAGTAGCAGGGTAAGCCATTAGTCCAGGTACACATCCAGGACCAAGGGTTAAATGTTTTAAATGCAACCAGTGGGGCCATGTAGCATATAGATGTCAACAGAGGCAAGGTGAGGAACAAAAGGAGGGACAGCCAGTAAGTGGGAATGACAGCATGCCAGCAATAAGTTGTCTGGAGACACAAGGGTACCAAACTACCACAAGAGGTTATATCCTGTCTTAGTAAATGGGAAACAGACCTCTGCTAAGAGAGACACAGCCTCTGACTTAACCATTGTGAAGCCTGCAATGGTTAAAGAGGAGCACTACTTACTTGGGCAGTCTACTCCAGTCAGAGCTTTAGGAGAGACACCATTGCAAATACCTATGGCTTGGATTCACATTGACTGGGAGGATAGAAAATTTAGCCAGCAAGTAGGTGTGTTTGAGGATATCCCTGCAGATGTCCTGATAGAGAATGATTTTGATAATGCAGTACCTTGTGTGCATGCAGTGACATGCAGTCAAGCTTGGAGAAAAGCATGTGGGTCTAGTAGCCTGGGGGAGCCCAGACAGATGGCAGACTTGAAGCCAGGACTGGTATTGTGGCAACCTCAGTGAGGGACCTACCCTGTAGGAATGAGACTCAAGGTGAGCCACAGCTGCTGGGGGTACTGATGTTCCCTTGGACAGAGTGACTGCTAGGGCAGAGGTGATTAGTATTACCCAGGCTGACAGTGAGGCACTGCTGTCAGATAATACCAGACTTCCTGTGGAAGGGGAGCTAGGAAGAGTTACAAAGAGAGAGTTGAGACAGGCTCAGCTCTCAGACCTTACATTATAAGGCCTTAGGGAGTTAGCCAGTGACACACCTGATTCTCAAGGGAAGGGGGATCTGTATACACTGGAAAAAATGGTTACTGTATAAAGAGTGGACCCCTGAGGGAGGACTAGAGGATGAGAAAATACAGCAGATGGTAGTGCCCAGAGCATACTGTCTGGCACTTCTAGTCATAGCCCATGTCATTCCTTTGCAGGTCATACTGGCATATTGGCATAAAACATACAAAGAGACATATTATGAATAACTTTTATTGGCCTGGGATTTCCAGAAATGTAACAGGATACTGCAGGACCTGTGAGCAGTGCCAAAATGTAGACAAGGCAGGGGACAAGGTCAAAGCTCCTTTGATGCCTTTGCTTGTGATTGAGAAGCCATTTCAGAGGGTAGCTATGGATAGTGTTTGGCCTCTGAGTACCCCAAGTTACACAGAGAAGATGTATATCCTATTAGTAATAGATTATGCTACCAGATACCCTGAAGTGGTGGCTCTGTCCTCCATTGAGGCAGAAAAGGTGGCAAATGCTTTGTTACAGTTTTTCAGCAGGGTAGGTTTCCCAAAAGAAATACTGACTGACAGAGGTGCCAATTTCATGTCAGACCTGCTGGCTTGTCTGTGGGAGTACTGTGGGGTGAAGCACCGAAAGACCACCTCTACCATCCCCAGACTAATGATCTGGTTGAAAGTTTAAACTCTAGACTCAAGACCATACTATATGTATTTACAGACCAGTTTAAGAGGGAGTGGGACAAAGATTTGCCCCATCTTTTCTTTGCTTGCACAGAGATGCCCCAGGAATCCATAGGTTTTTCACCCTTTGAGTTGCTATGTGGGCATATGGTGAGGTGACCTTTAGAGTTGTTTCAAGTTGAGTAGGAGGGTGAATCCAACAAGGACTCTGTTGTGGCATAAGTTCTAAATCTTAGGACAGTGCTCAGGGAACTCATGGGCTTGGGCCAGGAGAATCTAGCAGACGCCCAACAGCACAAAAAGGTCTGGTATGTCAAAAAAGCTCGAACTAGAGAGTATGCTGTGGGGCAGCAGATTATGCTTCTCATTCCTGTCAGACACAACAAGCTGAAGGGAGCTTGAGAGGGACCCTTCAAGGTGGTAAGGAAGGTCAGTGATGTTAACTACAATGTAGAACTGCTAGGCAGGGGCACAAACTGTACCATGTGAACATGATGATACCTTTCCATGATAGGGAGGCCCTGGTATTTGCAGTAAGAGGCAGGAAGAGTCTGAGGGGGATCTATGGCTACAGGGAGCCAGCCAGCCAAATCCCAAATGACTGTGGTGGAGCCTAAGGTTGCAGGCATATGATAGGACAGTGCAGCACTGTACTGGGGTCAGAAATGCCAAGGCAGCTGGAATATCAAGACAGAATATGGGGTAGTTTATTCCCAGATAGGCTCACTCTCTCAAGCAACTTTTTGCAAGGGCCACTTGAAAAACTAGTCTGAGTCTTTGGGGGGGTGTCAAAAGGTGGTATTGCAAGCACAGCTAGCTGGAACTTTGTAAATAATTATGTGTCATGTGTGAATATTAATATGATTTATATAGAAGTGTGACAGAAGGAGATACTGCCAGCTGAGCTGAGCTATCTGGAATTTTGTAAGTGGTTGTGTGTCATTTGTGAATATCAGCATGATGCAATTGCTTGTGTTACAACTGTATTAGAACTGTATGTGATATTGCACAGTGTGGAAGAGATATTTTGTCAGATACTGAGCAGAAATGTATATACACTATTGTAACTGTTTAGATGTATATGTATTTTAACAATGGGGACTGAAACACAAAAAGTTAACTTCAGAAGAATAGCCAAAAACTTAAATTACTTTATAAACACATAATAAAAGAGATACCTTTCAGTTTCAGTGCAACAGGAGACATAATGTCTAGAACTAGAAGTTTTTTGTACTGTCTTTAAATGTGGAGGAATGTAAATTATTTTTCGACTTCCACTATTTGCCAAAAGGTGTTTACGCAGGTAGATGCTAAAATCAATGGTGGTGAGCCTGAGAACTGATAGTCAGATGACAAGAGGTGATGTCATGCTGCCAGCTACCCCAGCAGTAATATTTGAGATATTAATTTAAGAACTCACTAAGAGAGGTAGATCATTCTGTATTTTGTCTTTGACCTGACAAGAACATCCACTCACCACATCTGCTTGCTTGTAGTTCTGTAGGTAAGTTAACTAAGGTTTAGTAATTCTCTTAGACGTTGACAGGAATATAGTGATGTATAACTTAGATGTTTTCTTTATTGATTTGAGACTTTCCTGCAATGTTGTTTTAAATATTTCCTGTGATTTTGAACTTTGATATAACTGATTATTTACTGAGTATTTTCTTGTTCTTTTGCTTATTAAGTATATTTAAATATTTCATTGTGGCTGATATCTGTGAGACATATTTAAGTTGTGAAAGTTCTTGCATATTTATTTGGTGACACTGTGTGGGCCACTCCTAATAGCCTTGTTCTTGGTCAAACCACCATTTGGATTAATAGTAACATTACACAGTAAGACTGGACACCCTTTGTTAAGGGCCTTAAAGTAGCTGATAAAGAGTTGGCTGATGGCAATAATAACTACTTTATAGTCTTGGCAAAAGGGGGCATTGTGAAGTGTGTGTGTGTGTGTGTGTGTGTGTGTGTGTGTGTGTGTGTGTGTGTGTGTGTGTGTGTGTGTGTGTGTGTGTGTGTGTGTGTGTGTGTATAAATCAAATCTCAGAGTGTGTTTATCAGTTACTTGGGCAGGGACACAAAGCATTGGTTGGACAGAGATGGTGCAGGAGGTCTTGGCTTGGCCACTCAGCTCAGATCTCAACTCTATAGCTGTGCCAGTGGGGAGTCTTACTGGGGATCTGGAGAAATAGGGAGAAACCAGCTCCAGACTTACTGTGGTCTATGTCTGCTCTTAAAGGAAATTTCACTTTACAGTGTCTGTTTACTTATCATCCTCCCAGTGTGTATATCCCCCATTGTTGCCAGTGGTGAGGACTGAGGTTCCTTGATTACTGGGCCAGTGGTGGGGTGTTACAGCATATGTCAGCAAAAGCAGTGTTTTTTTTTCCATGCACACCTCTCAGATAAGAATGTACAGAACACACAAGTACTATACCAATATATATCGATCATCAATGACTTTTTGGAACAGAATCTCGGCAGTAATTACATTTCAGGGAATTCCTGCCCACATATTGCACACACACACACACACACACACACACACACACACACACACACATATATATATATATATATATATATATATATATATATATATATATATATATATATGTCTACACACAAACACACACAGACACACACACAGACACACACACACACACACACACACACACACACACACACACACACACACACACACACACACACGCACACTTATTAATCATAAATACTTCCTATGTATAGATAGCAGAGACAGACATTGGGAATTATTTTTCATTTGTGATAAATTATTGCAGATCATAAATCCAAAACAAATTTGAAGTGATAGAACAATAATTCATGAGCCAAATAAACCAAAATTCAAATGAAAAAAAAATTACAAGGCAATGTTTAGTTTTCAAGTATTGTACTGAAAAAATAATGGGTGAACTTACATGCAAAACAGCGCTTCATCTTACAAATCAATTAAAAACAGAAGATGTTTAATTAAAGTTTAGAATTATTAAGCACAAGGGTCAAATAATTATATTCAAAATGAAAATATAAACTAGTTTAATCTAGTCTTAAAATATGTATTCACCTCTGGCTCAAGGACATAGATTTAACAAATGTGCTTTTAAGCATAGCAGCTGTTCTACAGTTTGTTTTGTCGGCTACTGATTATCGCTTTATTATTAATAATGGATATTTTACAGATAAAAACTGCATGTTCCAAATCTTGAAACAACATTTATGCTCATCGTTAATTTTTCTTAGCATATTTTAAAGTCTGGTTCTTCTTCTTTATATTATAATAATGTTTAGAATACTTTTACTTTCATAGAGAACTACTCACAATGCATGAATGACACTGCAAAATCTACAAGTGAATTAATTGCAATCCGGCTCCATTTTCTTGATACACATCTGAATCTTGCACATACAAGTTGTATTAATAAACATATTTATGCATCAAAGTTGCCATTTATTGCAACACTGATTTTTTATTTTAATTTTTTCACTTTTGTGTTCAAACTGTGGTTTTTAGATCACAACTGGGTATAAACTAATAAACTTGGCACATGGGGTTTGTACTGAAGATTCCTAAATCTAGTCTAAATAGGTCTAAATACTGCAGTGTAGCAGGAAACAACTGATGTACACAGAATACTTTGTATACCTTAGCCATTGGTCATATGAGAATGTCAGGATAATGTTAAATACATAGTTGCTACAATAACCTTGAGAAACAATGACATTAATAAAAAAAGAGAGTGGGGTTGTCAGTGGCTGGGTAGAAACAGTGAACCATGCAATAGCTGCGATACACAGTTTATTGTAGGGCATGAAATTATGGAGCATTAAAGTCAGCATTTGGAAGGTAGTGGAAAGACACACAAAGAGATCTAGTCAACCAGAAGTCAAAATGTGGGAGAAGTAAAGGACTTTGGTTCCTTTACTTCCCACCTCTGTTGTTCCTTTCTTACACAACCTTCTCTCTGGCCAGGTTTCTGAATAAGCACACCGACTTCAATTGTCGCTGATACTTTGTTCCCCCTCAACACCCATTCGATTTATAGCCTTTTCCTTGCAGGATCCTTAGAAATGAGTGTAGGATAACATCACCGTCACTGTCATCTATGCTCTACATTCTACAGCTCAAGACTGAACTGGCCATTTTGGCTGTTGTTTCTTCCTGCAGCTTGTGATACAGAGCTTATCTGATGATTACTGACAGGTCTTTTTCAGTCTCTGCATCTCCTGATGTCCAGTAGAGTGTGTGTGATTACCAGATTGTTGTATCCAAACACTGTACTTGTCTGCTTCTATGCTGCATTTTGCTTTCCACCCCTATGACATCTGTAAAGGACTTGCAAGACAATTTTCACCCCCCCTCCCCCAACAGACACACACTTACTGTAACTTTACTCATTGGGTCATTGGCAAATACATTTCATCTGCTAATATCCACCTGTGACATTTCTAAGATGATTATGTTAAATGTTTATGCTCCACAGCACTCCCTTGTGACACTCGACTGATCAGTTCCCTGATATCTGACATTCTGTCCATGACAATCACCCTCTTGAATTCCCCACTTTAATAATCCACCTCCATAACCAGATCATACATTTTCCTTAGTTTTAATCCCTTAAGTTTAATAAGTCGTCTTTAACACAATACAGATCTGAAGTACATCCATACTCATTCATGTCTGCTGTTATCCACTTGTACAAATATAGGGTCAATGGGTGGTAGTTCTTCTCAGTAGAAAAGCTGTGCTGTTTTGTGGTGTAAAGCAGGCTGTCCTTCAGGAAAGATTAAGCTTTTCCCCTCAGGATTTTTTTGCATCACTTTCTTTGTTATTGCCATGTGACAATATTGTAATTTCTCAGAGTTTTCTTTCTACACCTCTCTCCTCTGCTGAAGTAATGGGAAAACGAATTGTTCTTCTGTCACTTGATACTTCCCTGCCATCTCTGGTCTGCTATCTATAAAACAACTGTATTTGTACAGATGTGTCACAATAATTTGTAGGTATCAGAGTATTAGTCCTCTACTTCATCCTTACTTAATATGGTAATTTTCCATATGGTTTTCATCTCCATTTACTCATCAGTTTGTACCCCTCCACATACACACACACACACACACACACACACACACACACACACACACACACACACACACACACACACACACACGTACACGCACACACAAACACGCACACACACACACACACACACACACACACACACACACACACACACACACACACACACACACACACACACACATCTTCCTGACTCAGTATGATACCCTTCCCTCGTTCTTTTTTTATGAATAATTAAGCTAGGGACTTGTTCAATACATCTCCTATATCCTTGTCATCTTTAACCTCTTTTCTGTGTCTGATCAAGCAACTTACATTTCTGTTCCCTCTTTCACTTTGCTTCATCAGTAATTAATTTATTTTTCTACGTTTTTCTACCACGTGTTGCAGTAATTCTTTTTATTTTACTCCATTGTGTCACCCTATCTTGGTTATTATATTTTGCTGTCACTTCATCCTGATCCTGAAGTTGTACATAAGAATAATGCTGTCTTGCTTTTCAGGAGGTGATTAGTGAGAATAATTTGTTTACATATGTTGCTTTTGTTTGTGGATTGAAACAGGTTTTATAGGTTCATAGGTGTTTACTACGCTAATGACCACAAGGGCCTTTTTAAGCCTAGCCATGCATCCCAAATCTCTGACAAGTTCTGATACCCTTGATAAGTGTAAGCAGGGGCCTGGGAGATGAACCATTTACAGGTTACATGTGTCCATTAGAGACTTAAGTGCCAAACCAAGAATTAATTTCCTGATCCCTATCAAATTGTCCAAGTTACACTTGAATTGGGTAAGGGAGAAACTCTGCTTCATATGGATGGGGAGCCTGTTCCATAGACAGGGTAGTCTCTGACATACATACCTATCTCTTCAGCAGGTCCTATTTATATCATATGCAAGGTTTGAGTCTTTAAAATGGGTAATTCTGGTGCTGTTTGTTTTGGTGGATATGCATTTTGTCCATCAGAGTGGGGTCTGGCAATGCTCAGTATGGTAGGCATAGATCTTCCCTCAAACAGCCTGTAGGACACAGAATAAAGGGATAGGGCCTTGTGGTGGTCTACACAGGACATATTACTTATGCCCTGTATTCTTTTATTGAGGAACCTCTGTGGATGTTCCAACTGTTGGATATGCCTGGTTAGGTACATACCAAAGGGGGCATTATACTTAATAATAGGTCTGCTGAATGCCGAATACAGTGGAACAATGACTTCCTTGGACTTAGGTACCTTACTTTTGTTTATAAGTTGCACAACATAGAATGATTTCCTCACCATTGTAGACACATGATGATCAAAGGCTAGATTACTATCTATGTGTGTCCCTAAGTCCTTGACTACTGGATAAATTCTAAGGGGTACATTCTCAATATGATAGTTACCAGGGATGGATGACTTCCCAAAGGATAATAGTATACATTTCTTTGCATTTAGTTTAAGTCCATGGCTCTGACATCAGTTGTTTGTCTGTGTCAGTCCCTCTTGGAGAACATTTATGTCAGTGTGAGATTCAATGTCAGCTCCTAATTTGTAACCATCTGCAACTTTAGTCAGCCAAAGACCATTGACATTGGCCCTGACTTCTGAGACATAAATGCCAAAAAAGAGCAGTCCAAGGACTGATCCCTGAGGGCCTCCACTTGTGACTGGCCTCTTTATAGAGGTGGACTCCTCAACTCTAACTTCCTGGGTCCTGTCTGTGAGCTAGTTGGCTATCCACTGGGTGACATATGGGTTTGTACTTAACCTCTTCAGTTTGTCAACAATTTTACTGTAACACCCCCCCACACACACACTTAGGACTACATCAACTATGACAACATGGGCAGACAAATAAAACTAACTCCTCCCACATATGCCCTAAATTATGTCATGGGCAGTGACAGTTCACAACCCACACACCAGGAGTGTAACAAAAAGTCCTGACAACACTGTATACACAGTCACCTAAGCTGTGCTCATCTGTCAATAAAGAATTCTTAAGGCGAGAACTGAGTATGTGTCTTTCTTCAGCTGAAACAGGAAAAACAAGGAGCCAGAGTTTGGCTCCTCTGACCTAACAAAGCAGCAGCTTCTTCAAGAAAAGATGCAAATGAACCTCATCTACAGCCTTAACAGGGGACTATTTCCTTAGGGTTTCTCCCTATGATATAGGCATGTTCCATAGTTTTGATCTTTTGATATCCTCAGAACCATATTTAGCAGCCAAGAAATTACTTGCCACCTTAGGCCTTGGTTGCATTAAATTGAACTGAATCTATTAATAAAATGCATCATGTGATATTGTTCTTATGTGTGTGTGTGTGGGGGGGGGGCATTATAAAGCAGCCTAGGCAGCCCATCATGTGAATGCTGGCTGTGAAGGAAAGGAGCTCTGGCTAATAATCAGCTATTTTTTGGTTGATTAGTCACCCAGACATTGGAGGAGGCCATGAGGATGGAGGAATAAGAGTGAAGTGACTTTGCCTGGTCATCTGTATCTGTGAGTGGGAAAGGAGCATTTCACAGTGCACATGTCACATTAATGCATCCTCATAACTTGATTTAAATTGCTCAGTCTTTGTCATTTATTGAGATACCACAAATGCATCATTCAAACAATTTTGCTTGTTTGGCATTCCCTACAATACCTGACCATGGATTTCTGTTATTTACACACTACAACTAACCTTTTAATTGTCAGTCTACTGTTATTTAACAGCTCTTACATGTGTTAACTTGTCTTTAAGGATCAAGCATTTGGCAATTTGTTTATGCCATGTCATATTTTGTAATATGGCAATCCCTGTTAGTTAGAAGTGAGGAAAGTGCAAATTCCCAAAACCCATTGTATAATGATCCTGCAAAAGAAATGCCAGCATCATATGCTGAACTGGCAGTTCAAACTAGATTACTGGTCTACATTTGTAGTTACTTTCTACTGATGATTTTAATAGAGATTAATGGCACTTGTAGATGACTTTGTTCAATGTTTTGTATTTTGATCAAACTCACTGGTAGATTATTCAAAATAAGCATATATATATATATATATATATATATATACACACACACGCGCGCGCACACACACACACACACACACACACACACACACACACACACACACACACAAATAATGCAATGTGTCTTTATCTGTCTGTGTTGTGATTTAACAGAAATCTTGTCTTTTTATGTTATTGATGTCAGTCACTTCTGCAAAACTATCACGACTGTGAGTACCAGTTACTGAAATTATTTGCTGCTGCATTTTTTCCATAGTCAGGTGAAACCATATTTGCAGTTTTGTCATCAAAAATTCAAAGGCTTAAAGGAGCATTTTTTGCTGATATAATTTCTTGCTTTACTTTCTAGTTTAAATATTAGAGTAATCTATCTCTAAAAGACAAACTGTGCATGCAGTCCCACAAAAACAAAGTTCACAGAATATGGAAAAGTCTTACTGCATTTGCTTTAAATTACTCATGCATATATCTCTTAGATTTTTTAATATGGCTTCAAGATTATATATTTTTTGAAAAAAACATCTTCCTGAATGCCAATGAGCTGAAAAATGCCCAAAACAAAGAAGAACAAAAAATCAACCTTAACTGTTTTATGGAGGGGGCAAGTACCCCCTATGCACCCTGTCCCCCAATGTGAGGAACAAGCCCCCCACATCCCCTAATTTATAAATACCAACTTCACAGATGCGTAATCTCAAAGAAGAAACCACTTAGACCTTGCACCAACAATGATTTCCTATGGGAAACAGCATTAAGCATTAAGCATTTCATCATTTTTTTCAGGCTAGTGACACTTGAAAAATTTCACCTCGCACAACTGCAGGGGAACCCAACATTTCTATATGTGTTTGTTGTTACATGCCAACATGAGCAGCAGAATTACCATAACACTGATAGGTTAACCCCCCCCCCCTTTTTTTAAAGAGGGATTTACTGTGATTAATACCACCTTGTATAGTCGTGATGCAAATAAGAAACAAAACATTTAATATACACAGATAATTACATACTCAACCACTAAAAAAAATATAATTTCTTACATAATCTGCATGGGTAAGCCCAGTACTTCCTAATGTGAGAAGGCAAGCACCAATCTCTGATGTCTATATAAACGTTAAGGCTGCACAACCATCAAACAAGGGAAAATGTTTAGAAATAAAACTTTTCCCTCATCTGCAACTGACATGATCAATAACCACAACCCAGCCATAGCCCAGCATGTGTGACAACCCAGTTCAGATAGACTAATAACACTGAAAACAAAAACTTTCAGTCACACAAAATCATCAGTGCTACCTTTAAAATTTGTTGTCTTAGCTTCAAATGCAGTGTTTCAAATATTATATAGCTCTTCACAGTCTCTGGAGGCCTAAACTTTTATACGTTGCAACAATATTTATTCCTAGTTGCAAGCACTGAAGGGTTTGTGGCTGTCTTCTGTATTAAATCTTAAGTTATAGAAATATCACTAAGATTCCTCATCATATGTTAACATATAATACTGGATATCTGTAATACATACAGAAGGAGATGTTAAACCTTTTTCTGAACCAAATTCTCTGTACTGCCTCAATTATAGCCACAGTTTTTAGTACAATGTCATGAAAATCATAGTCTGACACACAGTATGCTAAATTATTATTAATCCTCTTAATGAATGTATTTAACTGTGACTTTTCGTTTTTTAGAATCATTTATGATAATGAATGCTTAGTTGCTAAATTAAAACCAATTTAAAACAATCTGCAAGAGTATATTTCTTTTATCCTAGTGCCACAATACGAAATTTCCTACTGAAGAAAATTTAATCAATTTAAATAAAATAATAAGCGGATTTATAAATATATGTCACTTTGTAAAATTCATCTGAATTACAGTTTTTGCCTCTTGATCAAGCCCGATTTTATCATGGTGTATTTTTATATCTTAATATTTTTGTTTATTCAGAATATGGTTAACCTGTTTATAAAACAATCCCCGGGATTCATGAACCTTGCGCCAGGCGCCAGCATAGCGTCGGCGTTATAACGCCAAATATGGCTGCTTAGCGATTCAGGTATGAATGAATTCCACGTGCACTACCGGCGTGCGCCGGACCGTCCCCGCCCCCGGCGTAGGTATGCAAAACACACTGTGTGCGGTATTGCACCATGCAAATGAGGGCAATAGCGATCCACGGCGGCGAGGCGTAGCGTAAGACGGCAATGTAAACCAAAAACGGTTTACATTTACCCAAACATACCGGAGGAGTAACGGAAGGCTGTCAAAGTCAGGTATCATATAGGTGCAATATGCCAATGTGGAAAGGCACCGAGAATGTCCAAAGAAAATATGCACAAAATGTAAAAATGACATAAATGGCACGACGTAGAAAGAACAGCAGACCCCGGATGTGTGCACAGAAGTTGTAAAGCAATGAAATAATATGATAATGTCCGAAAAGAGCATTAGAACACAAATCAGCTGCACAGCCACCACACACCATAGTATGTATGTAAAGCTGCAACCCCAGCGCAATGGTTGTCAAGGAGTGGGCGGTGTCCGCGCCGTAATAAGGTATTAGTAGACAATTCCAAGAAAATGTATCAGATAATAGTGTATCGCAAAACGGGCGCCAGCGTAAGGATGGAGCAAACGGCGAGCGGTACTACACCGAGGAGTGGCCTACACGAGATACATGTCAACCACACAGGGTGTGCCACTGTAGGAGGAAGGATATTGGAGGACAGCAAATCTGGGCTGTACAATGCATATTACAGCATCATGACTGGCGTGTTAGGAAATAGATGCGCTGACAGTACAGAATGCGCGTACAAATGCATGTGCACGAGGACGACTACGTTCCCGAAACCAGGCATGTGAATGTGACCTGCCACCATCATTATGTCTTCCAGATAATGCCACGCTCCCGGGCTTCCCACCATTTAGCTTCGACAGGATGAGGAGGTCATCATACCATACCTCCAGAGTAACTACAACGCCCTGTTTAGCCATGTGCCACAGCAGGCACAAGAACGGCAGGAGATGTGGGAGGAGTTGTGCAGGAGGGTGAACAGCGTGGTGGAACCAACCGCAGCTACCAACAAATCCGCAGGCACTGCACAGACCTGATCCGGCATGCAAGACAGCGTGCCGCTGCAATCGCCAGGCAACAACGTGGGACAGGTGGTGGGCCACCAACACAGCCCCCACTCACAGCTACGGAGGAGCTCCTGGCCAGTCTGGGGACACCCGCGAACAACACGCAGAACCACTTGGCGCCCATCGTGGAGGTGGGTGTCTCCGAGCTGCGAGCCTGAGCTGCATGGTAAGTCAGTGTTGCATGTTTGTATGATAGGCGGCGTGGGTGGGTGTCATAGTACAACACATGATATAGCAATACATGCCAGGTATATGGCCACACAAGATGCAAACCATTGTATGCTATGTTGTGTTAGCAGACATGTGCATAGCACATGCAACCACACACATGCATGATGTTGCATGCACAGTGCTGACCGTGGAGATAGTAATGGCTAATGTGTATACCTTTGTGTAATGCCTTTACAGGTACGTCTGGCGTCTACGGGCGCAAGGCCAAGGGTCTGTTGCAGGTAAGTCTGTTGCCAGTCAAACGCATGTTCTGCTGTATTGATATTCCCCATGTGTCTAGGCATGACATGCTCACCTGTGTGTGCCCCCGTCACGGTATACAGCTCGCACCACCCGACATACACACCACCCATGTACAGTAGATACACCCGTTACCGTAGAGTGGTATGACACCACACAACCAATTGGTGTGTTACGTGCATTCAGCTATGCATACAATGGTGTGGTGTTACACAATGGCTGCATGTGTAGTATGCATTGGTATGCCAGTGCAGTATGGACACAGTACACAGGTGAGCTGTGATCTGGCCAGAGCACAGGTGTTACCAATATGACCCATGCCCCTGCATCGGTGCACACGTTGTGACATGGCGATGCCATGTCCCATGCACGGGATGTCTGGCTGCAGCATTGTCACACCATGATATGACCTATGAGCAGCATACGAGACATACACACTGTCAGCATATCGGTACAGAATGTGACACGTCACACTAGTATGGGTGTATGTCACATGGGCCACCACAGGGCCGTCTGCACAATGTCTACCACACACAATTGTCAATGAGTCAGACAGACAAGGCCATGGTTGATACCTACAGGCATGTTGCCACACAGCACATCCACAGTGGGTACTCACCATTGCACCCTGTACACACATAGTGGGTTCATCAGTAGTGGACCCCTGGACATCTGATGTAGTACACCACTGACATGACTTTCCTCGCCACAGCTACTACAGGTGGCCCCAGTGCCCACCATATATGTGGTGCTGCGCAGCTTAACTGGCTTACAGACATGGCAATGTAATGCGCCCAGGTCACGCATCGCACAGACACATAGCTGTGTCCCGCTACTGTGCAGTGGCACAGAGCCCGCACCACACACCGTACAGCTATGCACACAGCTCACAGCAACGCCTACACAGACATCACTGTTACACATACATTGTATCTGTACACTGTACACATAACACTGCACCATGACAGCCATCATGATGTGGTGCATGCGGTGGGACACCATCTTCACATCGTCCACATGATACCGCACATGTTTGCGGTGTACATTACATACCGTTGGCAGCCATGTACTCCCAACTTGCCCGCGCCACACGGTGTATCACGCTGATGCATGCAAACTACCATGAATGTGTGTACTGCATGCCTACTAAATGACACCTGCCTGTTGTACTGTCCCCACCAGGGCAGTGTACATACTGCCACTATGAATGTCTGGTCTGCATTCACTGGTCTGTGTTGTGTGAATGCTGCATGCCACCTGCATAATCACATGCATGCTGTGTGTGTGTGTGTGTGTGTGTGTGTGTGTGTGTGTGTGTGTGTGTGTGTGTGTGTGTGTGTGTGTGTGTGTGTGTGTGTGTGTGTGCGTTCGTATTGTAACCGATGGTATGTCTTTGTATTGACAGGTGCTGTAGGTGCGTTCCCCTCCTGCGGTCAATCTGATGCTAGTGTCCCCACAGATACTAGTGGTGATGAGCATGTGCATGAGGCACAGGCAGGGTCGTCACAGGCAGAGACTGTGCCACTGGAGAACATCACAGATACGTCCCTTTCATCCCTGCACACGGTTCAGATGCCGACACATACCCCAACACCGTTGCCGCATAGATGACGGTCAGTCAGCCGCCTGTTGTCCCGAGCAGGAATGTGTGGTGGCTGCAGAAGGTGTGGGGACACACGATGTTGCCAGTGTAAGGACTGGTGCAGTGCCACGCAGGCATGTGGCAGGTGCTGCCCGTAGGGGGCACCGCTAGACATACACCTGCCGTCTATGTGCAGCAGCTGGTATAACCAGACGATGTTCCAGACTGTAATGGCGGCGCAGGCACGCGAACGGCAGAACCAGGAGGGCAGAGGCTGCAGAGGTCTGCAATCCGTTACACCTAAATGACAGCATCCAGGCATTGGCGACGCACAACAGCATCTTGCCGATGTTCTGGATAGGAGATGGGCAATATGGCTGGTCTCATCGACCGAGGCTTGGCCATCCTTGAGCGCGCGAGTCCGTTGCAGGAACACCAGGTAGGGTGAGGCATAGGCACGTGGGCGTGTGCCAGCAACACCACCTGCTGCAGGTCAGCGGTGCGTGCTCCTCCCATGCCCACACAGACAGTGATGGTAGCAGTAGCACTGCAGCTGCTACCACACCATCCACACCAGGACAGAGCAGGCCACGTGGGCGTGGCCCTGACGCCCTGGCCGTGGCACGCTTCCAGCGGACATGTGACATCGGAGAGTGGACAGTCTGTACCTCCACCCGGTCGTGCCCGTCCGAGCCCAGGCAGGCGCCGGTCACGTAGCCGCCGGCAGCCACAGTGACCCGTAACACCGGCACTGTACAGTCAGGGCCGCCAAAGCATACCCCGCGTAGGCATCACAGATGACTGAACTGTGTACACACACACCCACACACAGCAGACACAACTGTAGGGCTCCACCACACCCACATGCAATCTACATAGTCATGCCCACTCAATGCACTGGCCCTTACACACACACATGATGTCATCCATTGGTACAGCCCATGCCTGTGGCACACATATCACCCTGTGCAAATGATTAAGTTCCTGCCGATAACTGTGAGCCACACCATCAATGCACGGTTAAGCTGACATATTATGATGCACAGGGTGGACACGATAGTGAGAGGTGTATGTGATACCTGTGTCCGCATAATGCGGCTGTGTATGTTGTGGTGTGTGTGTATGGCTGGTGACAGGTGTGTATGTGATGTGTGTTGTGCACGGACATCATGCAGCAGACATACCATGCAGGACAGGTGCAGCATTCATTGATATGTGTACAGTATGTGTGGTGGTTACATGTGTAGCACCATGTCGGTGCAGTTAACCCAGATGATACTGATGGTGCACTTGCGTGCCTACTGGGAGCACTGTAATTAGTTCCCCACGTAGTCGTGGTGTACCCACAGGCATGTCTGGCAAAATCAGCATAGCACAGTTACCCACATCTGGCATGGACCCCTACATAGGTACATAGGCACACATGAACGTGACAGGATATGTGCCCCTCGACATGTGTGGACCTAGCATGACTGTGTGTGGCATCTAACACCCTCAGGATGGGATGCCATATCCATCAGTCCCCAGTCCCTGGTCTAGCAGTGACACACAGAGGTTGATGGCGATAACTATAGTCACACATCCACACGCCAGTAGCAGTCCTGGACAAAGGCAGTCAGGGCCTTTCCTTCACATGGCCTGGCACTCCTCCCCGTGTTGTAGTGTGTGTCTGGCCGCTGCCCTGTTCCCCAGCACGCCCCACTCATCTTTGGGTTGAGGTGTCTGACAGTCGCCTGTGCCCATGTTCGCATGGGGCCTGGGAGGTGGAATGTGCCCATGTCACCCAGGTCAGACATGGCCCGTGTATGTCGGGCACAGATCACCACGGAGCAGCTGTGCTGTGCAGATCCACAGCCAGTGTCCCCTTGGCGTGCACCTTGTGTGACATGTCCTAGCACCGCCATCCCCGCCTTGTGAACGCTTGCGGTCCTTCCAGTGCTGCAGGCCAGGTTAGCTACAGGCCACATGTGCCATTGTACGCAGTCATTGCACTGGTGTGTGATGTACAGGGTACAATGAACACCCTGATGTGGTTGCCATTCCATCCAGACCAGGAGGCCACAATGGAATGTCTTCACACCCACATTGCCATTGTGTGTGTTGACAGAGGTTGCCAACAGGTGTGGTAGCCATTACCCTGAACATGTCCACCATCTTTAATGGCATACCACCTACATGTGACATTGGGCCGAACATGTTCTTCACACTGGGTAGGGCTGCACCTTCTGGCATTTGGTAGCAGGCCATGGCTCTGGCACCAGTCAGCCATGTCTATGACGCCCTAGGTGGATGTTGTAACATGGGGTGCTGGGTATGTCGGCGGTGCGTAGTCATCTGCATCCTTTGTCTGCTACAATCCCCCTATGATTGCATGCACATTGGAAGGTCGGATGCCATATGGCAGGGTGCACAGGAGTGAGCCCTGTGGGCCTCCACTGGGTCCAGATATGAGTGTGACAAAGCACCTTCAGCACCAACCCTGTGTGGTGTGACCTCCAACCTGTGTGAGAAGCATCGGGTGACATATGTCCCACATGTATGTTGAGCCTTTACATGGGTTCTATGTGTAGTGTGCTCTGAACGCGTCCACCAGGTCTTGGTACTGTGTGCAAACTCACATATCCCCTTCCATGGCCTTGGTGAACACTCCAGACTGGACGAAAGCAGGTTCGGAGGCAGGATCCGCCTTGACTATGTAGTTGTGGGTATGTTCCGTATTGGCTGTACACCGCTATCTGTAACCATGACCACCTGTATGGACCTCCACACAGCTTTGCAGACAACACTTGTCAAGCGTATAGGGTGTGGCTGTTGACAGTCCATAGGAGCACTACCCTGGCATAGTGGGACCACAGATGCCATATGGCATCCATTGGGGCATAGCCCATTGTAAGGCTAGACTACAGTGGCGTGTGTGGGCCGAGGGCCTCAAAGAGGATGGGTAGCACACAGCCAGGGAAACCATCGGTGCCCATTGCTGACGTGTCAAACGCCATAGAGATATGGGATCACCCCAGGCCATATGACATGTTTGGGAGGATACACTCTGGTGGGATGGATATGTTCCCTGTTGTGGGGATGTATGCATGGAACATGTCCTGTGGTATGCAGACAATGTCTGTGGGTGCAGTGACTGTTGTACCATTCTGGACCATTTCCAGGCAGGTCTGTGTGCCCCCAACCATGTCTTTACCACAGTTAGGGAAGGCCCTGTGGTTGTCTCATGTGCCCTCTGCAGTACCACTCCCACGAGCGGACCTGGATGTTGGTATGTGGGATATGGTGACGCCGGTATGAATGGGTGATGGTTTCCTGGTACTGTCATTGCCCTGCCATGTAGTAGCTCCAACTGTTGATGTACAGGTAGTCAGTGGCTGCGGTCCACCACACCATGTGCCTACCTGTGGTGGACAAGGTCCTGATGTCATGTTTGCCTGTTGCAGACATGCATCTGGGTGGTCGGGAAGGCATTCGGTATGCTTCCGGTCTGGCCTTCTGTTCAACATTGGCATGGAGGACATGTAGGGTACCACACCGTCATATGATGTGTGTGGTTTTCTGTGGAGAGGTCATCACTGAGGTCCCCATGCTGGTGTTGGTTACAGGAGTGGATGACCAGTGGATCCACTATACGGTCTTGCATCACCATTGAGGGCTGTACATCCTGTGTGGGGCATATCCTCACCATGCGTGATGGGCAGAACTGTCAGACATCCCCTGGTATGTATGGTGCATGGCTGTTTAACAGTGGCCAGGTGTGTGAACACCTGGGACTGCTGGCGTAGTGGGTTGAGCCATGGGTAATGTTCCCAGGCTATGTATGGATGGTTCATGGCACCCACTACGGTGCTGTTGGGAGAGCATGCCCACTCACCAGTGTCCTCAGGACATCTGTGAAGGTATCCTGTGTTTGTGAGGGTTGTCTGTAGCATGCAACAAACTGTAGGCCAGTCCTACACATGGTTAATTGCACCTACATATTCCCGCCAGCAACAACAACGTCTGTGGCATGACCGGTTACTGTTGTGTGGCCGGACACACAGGATGGTCCGCATTCCGCCACCCATGCCGTCGCACCATGTGTATGCATGTCTGATCTGTGCCGACTCTAAGTGTCTGAGCATGCCCAGTAGGCAGCTGTGTAGATAGACACAGCACAGTGCACACCGCAGCCGTCTGCAGTAATACTCGGTGCATGCCTCTATCCCCTAACGCAACGGCCACGCCTGTGGCATGGCCAGGTTTCTGTTGTGTGGCTGGACACACGACGGTCCACATTACGCCACCCATGCCGCCGTAACATGTGTATGCATGTCTGCCCTGTGCCGAGTCTAAGTGTCTGAGCATGCCCAGTATGCAGTGATGTACTGATCAGTAGTTACTTGTTATTCTCGACTGCAGCACTAACGTGTTAGTGTACGGCGACCTTGGGATGGTAACAGACTGCGCGGATCACTCTGTCCAACACCCGGGCGCATTGCCTTTTGCAAATGATACCACCACGTGGGTATGCCTCCTGACAGCCTCTGCTCAGTAAACTGTATTGGCGTTCTGTAAATGCTTCATACTGTAGTGTGTTCATGTAGATAGGCGTAGGTTCGTCCCCCGTCCTTTCCGTGTGTGTGTGTGTGTGTGTGTGTGTGTCTGTGTGTGTGTGTGTGTTTCCATCTGCCTCTGCGACTGATTATGCTTTTAGACGCTCCGCAACACATGCCTTGGCTATTGCCAACTATTGTCTTATGGTGCCGCCAGCAGCCTACAAGTATGCCTGTGACAGCGCCTGTTTAGCAAACTCGTAGCGCATTCGTAAATGCTTCATACAGTAGTGTGTTCATGTAGATAGTCGTAGGTTCGCCCCGTCCCTTCCGCTGTGCGTGTGTGTGTGTTTCCAGCTGCCTCTGCGACTGATTATGCTTTTAGACGCCCGCGAACACATGCCTTGGCTATTGCCAGCAATAGTCTTGCGGATGACGTCAGCAGCCTGGTATGCCTGTGACAGCGCCTGTTTAAAACTCGGTAGCGCTCTGTAAATGCTGCATACAGTAGTGTTCATGTAGATAGTCGTAGGTTCGCCCCCGTCCCTTCCGTGTGGTGTGTGTGTGTTTCCAGCTGTCTCGCGACTGATTATGCTTTTAGACGCCCGCAACACATGCCTTGGCTATTGCCAACTATTGTCTTGGCTGACGCCAGCAGCCTACAAGTATGCCTGTGACAGCGCTCTGTTTAGCAAACTCGGTAGCGCCGTTCTGTAAATGCTGCATACAGTAGTGTGTTCATGTAGATAGTCGAGGTTCGCCCCGCCCCTTCCGTGTGTGTGTGTGTGTTTCCAGCTGTCTCTGCGACTGATTATGCTTTTAGACGCCCGAACACATGCCTTGGCTATTGCCAACTATTGTCTGGGGTGATGTCAGCAGCCTACAAGTATGCCTGTGACAGCCTGTTTAGCAAACTCGCAGCGCTCTGTAAATGCTTCATACAGTAGTGTGTTCATGTGATAGTCGAGGTTCGCCCCCGCCCCTTCCGCTTGTGTGTGTGTGTGTGTGTGTTTCCAGCCGCGTCTGCGACTGATTATGCTTTTAGATGCTCCGCAACACATGCCTTGGCTATTGCCACCTATTGTCTTGCGGTTGACGCCAGCAGCCTACAAGTATGCCTGTGACAGCGCTCTGTTTAGCAAACTCGTAGCGCTCTGTAAATGCTTCATACAGTAGTGTGTTCATGTAGATAGTCGTAGGTTCCCCCCGTCCCTTCCGTGTGTGTGTGTGTGTGTGTTTCCAGCTGCCTCTGCGACTGATTATGCTTTTAGACGCCTCCGCAACACATGCCTTAGCTTTTGCTAACTATTGTCTTGCGGTGACGTCAGCAGCCTACAAGTATGCCTGTGACAGCGCTCTGTTTAGCAAACTCGTAGCGCTCTGTAAATGCTTCATACAGTAGTGTGTTCATGTGGATAGTCGTAGGTTCGTCCCTTCCGTTTCTGTGTGTGTGTGTGTGTTTCCAGCTGCGTCTGCGACTGATTATGCTTTTAGACGCTCCGCAACACATGCCTTGGCTATTGCCACCTATTGTCTTGCGGCTGACGTCAGCAGCCTACAAGTATGCCTGTGACAGCATTCTGTTTAGCAAACTCGGTAGCGCGTTCTGTAAATGCTTCATACAGTAGTGTGTTCAAGTAGATAGTCGTAGGTTCGTCCCCCGTCCCTTCCGTGTGTGTGTGTGTGTGTGTTTCCAGCTGCCTCTGCGACTGATTCTGCTTTTAGACGCTCCGCAACACATGCCTTGGCTATTGCCACCTATTGTCTTGCGGCTGACGTCAGCAGCCTACAAGTATGCCTGTGACAGCGTTCTGTTTAGCAAACTCGGTAGCGCGTTCTGTAAATGCTTCATACAGTAGTGTGTTCAAGTAGATAGTCGTAGGTTCGTCCCCCGTCCCTTCCGTGTGTGTGTGTGTGTGTTTCCAGCTGCCTCTGCGACTGATTCTGCTTTTAGACGCTCCGCAACACATGCCTTGGCTATTGCCAACTATTGTCTTGCGGGTGACGTCAGCAGCCTTCAAGTATGCCTGTGACAGCGCTCTGTTTAGCAAACTCGATAGCGCTCTGTAAATGCTTCATACAGTAGTGTGTTCATGTGGATAGTCGTAGGTTCGTTCCCCGTCCCTTCCGTTTGTGTGTGTCTCTGTGTGTGTGTGTGTTTCCAGCTGTCTCTGCGACTGATTATGCTTTTAGACGCTCCGCAACACATGCCTTGGCTATTGCCAACTATTGTCTTGCGGCTGACGCGTCAGCAGCCTACAAGTATGCCTGTGACAGCGCTGTTTAGCAAACGTAGCTGCTCTGCAAATGCTGCATACAGTAGTGTGTTCATGTAGATAGTCGTAGGTTCGTCCCCCGTCCCTTCCGTGTGTGTGTGTGTTTCCAGCTGCCCCTGCAACTGATTATGCTTTTAGACGCCCGCAACACATGCCTTGGCTATTTCCAAATATTGTCTTGGGTGACGCCAGCAGCCTACATGTATGCCTTCGACAGCGCCACGCCAGTTAACTCGGTAGCGTTGTAATTGATTCATACTGTACTGAGTTCATGTAAATAGGCGAGGTTCATCTCCCGTCCCTTCCGTGTGTGTGTGTGTTTCCGTTGCTTTCGACCATACATCTGAATAAGCAAATTGTTACAGTGTTCACAATCAACAGTGTGATATTTAAAATCATGTTAGGTCTCACATTGTTGTTTGTGAACATTCGTAGACATAGCATATTTCCTGCACACGTTGTGGAAACAACGAAAACGTTGCATGTTTTCATGAACTGTTCAAATGTTACGAAGACTTGGGTTGTGTCGAACTACGGTGACTATTCTTGCTGCAGGTTTCTGGTTTGTTTGTGTTGCATAGTACAATATCATGTAATACGTGTGTTCATAGTATGCTTTCTGTGATGTTGACATGTGTGTGTTTCGTTAGCAGTACGTCTCTGCTTTCTATGCTGTGGCTACATCCCCATTGCTCGCATAGAAAGTGACAAATGGAAGTGTAAAGGTGGACATTTAAAGCCTGGATACTTCCATGTTATGTGTAAGTCTCTAAGGGCCAACGGGTGATAGCGCATACATGTCTATGAAGTACCTTTGGATACCATATGCGACCTGTCGTGGACGAAATGTTTATGTTGACTGTTCCATCTACCTATGTGTGACATTGTTTGGGGCCATAGGGTGCCAGCAAGTCTTCCCTGTTCATTGGGTGTTTGCCATGGTGTATTGACATCAATCCTATTAATTCACCGAAGGATGTCTTTCTTTGGTGTCAACGCCATAGTTTGACCATCCTATGTCATTCCCAGCAGACGTGGAGATTGTGCCATTGGTATCTTTACACAGGTGACCCATCTGTTCCACTGTATGGAAGCGCAGATCCCTATAGATGTGCTGGCACATGGTGTGTTGTGTGCCGGTATCTGCCCAGCGGTCTTTCTTTGAATGGGGTGTGTACTGTACACATCCTCTGTATTCCCTGGGTTATGCCTTGCAACAGCTGTGGGATTCCCCAGGTTGGCAGCTATGGGTGCCATCTTGGCCGACGTTTGTCCATCCATGGGAACTGCCTACTGACACTAGTATCGGGCTGTCAACATTTCACAGCTGCATTCTCCATTTCCGTGGATGATCGTATCAGTATTGCGGAGTAACGATATGCCATGGCTACGTCTCGCACCGGGCGAGACGATGAATCATCTGCCAATCCACACCGACACCCATATATGCATACCCACGATCCCATGTCTGCAACCTCGACAGTACCCTTGCACACCCTTCATGTGTGCGGAAATGGGATGTGGACGTTCGTATGGATGCGGCAGCCTGGGGAGTCCTATTCATATGTCCTGCATTTCATGGACGGCTGTCATCACCCTTGAAGACACCTGTGGTGCACATATCTACCTGTGCCGTAGTCACGGCTGTCACCTCTTCGGTTCACACTATGTTGCTCACACTCACTTAAGGAGTAATATTTGGGTCCTGCAATGGACACCGATGTGCATATGTAAAGTTTAGGACATGTTGGACTGTGTCCATTCTGCCAGTGGGTTTGACTGCACTTATGTTCCCATTCCGGATGTCTGTCCGCCTACCCATATTATGTAGTGCTACGTAACCCGTGTCCTTCCACAATCTACCCATAGGGTGTTACTGTAGTCCTGCAGGTTGGCAACAGCTTTACATAATCCTCACAGGTACCATTGTGAACTATCCGCCACTGAATTGTCAGTATAACACAGCCGGTACATGTAGAACCTATGTATTCATGACAGTATGTCGGTTATGTGTGTGAACTCCATATTTTAGCGATAGTATGGCCTTCCTAGTTGACGTTGTTGGTGTGCCATTAATATGTGTTCATCAGGTCGCAGGTATGTTCCGCCGAGTGGAGGCGGGTGATCCCCACATACTGGATAGCACCTTCGCTGCTGTGTACGCTGGAATTCGCACGGCAGGATGGATGTCTACGGGTGTATGTACTGCTGTTTCCATCTTTATGTCCTGTGTCATGCCCTACTACGGCTGTGTGATTCCACCAGGCTTGCTATTATGGGTGCCATCTTGTCCGTACGTTTGTCCATCCTTGGGAAATGCCTACTGGACACTGATGTAGGGCTGAACACATTTCACACATGCCTTTAGCATTACCCTATGGGTGCTTTGCATCCTTACTGGGGACTAAGGCACGCCCTGTACCCGCAGCCCTCCCACGGGCGGACAACGGATTATCAGCCGAACAACACCGAGACCCATTTTGCATACCCAGGATACCAGGGCTGCAACCCCCACGGCACGCATGACACATCCTTCATGTGTGCGGAACTGGGATATGGACGCATGTATGGACACGGCAGTCTGGGGACCTCTGTTCATATGTCCTGCATGTCATGGGCAGGTATCATCAACCTTAAACACGCTGGTGGTGCATATGTCTAGCGGTGCCGTAGTCACGGTATGTACTGATTGGCTTTTCTGGCGCATACTGGCAAAAAGTCAGAATTTTGAGTCCTACAATGGACACCGATGTGCATTTGTAAAGTGTAGAACGTGTTTGACTGTCCCCATCTGGCCAGTGGTATTGACTGCCGCTGTATGTTCCCCAGTCGTGGATGTCTGCTTGACTACCCATCGTTTGTATGACATGGCCTATCTATATCCACGCCAGTATATGCGAAATTACAGCAAACGTTGCGTCCTGCCCATCTTCATAAACGACATTATGGAACATATATCGGCTGAAACAGACACTGTCAAATCCGATAGACTCCACAGTGAAAGGATACTGAGCTCTCTCAACTACTAACATGGGCACCGCCGAGTACGGATGTCATGACATAGCCGTCCCTAATTCACTTCCTTCAGAGTCGTTTTAAAGCGAATTAATCAATAAACCTGCTCATAGTTAGGTGGACAGTGCTCCAAGTCTTGATTATAACGTGACATATACATATCAGTGTTGCATGCCTTACTTCATGGAAACAATAATACGGCAACAATGTGTTAATATATCTACAAAATTGGTAAATACAATCAGTATCCGGACACATAGTTGATAATTGGTGAGAGTGCACCTTAGAATGTAGTGTGTTGATCAGGTTATTGTATATCGATGTGTATATTAGTAGCATTACGATAACAAAGCATGGAATCAATAGGTACTATTTAAGCATATATTTGACAATTATGAATGTAAACGTGTGGAGGAGACATCCGTAACCTTCCCTGGTTCCACTGGATCACACACGCACACGCACTCGCATGTCCGGATTGTGGGTTACGCGACGCCGCATGCATATCCGCATTCCGCTTATATATGTTTACAGTGTCTGTGTGGTTACGTGTTTTATGCTACTTGTGACTATTCCGTAACATATGTCTGATCCGTTGACGGACGTGCAGAAAGCACTTACAGCTTTATATATGTAACAGTCTTTGCAGCATGGACGCTTTACGCATGCACATCTATATGTTCTATAGTCATAATTCCAACGTGACTGCAGTCACGTTTGACTCTTACTGTGACCAGTGCACGTTAGCTGTTCGTTGTCATTAATATGCATACCCGTGGTACCTATGTACATTTACATATCACCGCGACACACACGTCACAGGCATCCATTCTCCTGCTGGGGAAAGTGAGGTACTGCCTGTTGAACATTCCTAATTTCCCTCGCTCATGGCCCAGGATGCATATGTCGTCACCACAGGGCTGTTCAGATGACAGCTGCTTATATCCCATATGCATACAGGCCTTCGATTGTCAGGGTGTTGCTGTGGTGCTTTGGGTTTGGTCTTGTCCGCCCACTGTACGGGACCGCCCTGACCCTGTACGAATGTTAGATGAGTCACATGGCACGCTTTTGTCCGTGGTCCATGGTACCATGTCACGGCCCCCCCCAATTAGTCTTAACCGTGTGCGCCGATTGTCCGGTGTATCCGTTGTAGATCTCGTTATACTAATTGCACACGGTCTGATCGAACTAACCTACTGCCATTACTAACCCTCCTAATGTATGGCCTGTGTCGCAATATTACAAGGGTTTAACATTGCGTGACGACTTTCACTGAGCCACAGACATGTCCGTTGCTTTTTTTGGCCCGGTTCCGCTGTGCTACACACATTTAACATGGCGTAACAGGTTGAACAGCTCAGACACGAGGACATCGGGTTGTCCGTCGTTGTCTATTATTGAATGTCTCTGTGGAGTTTGTTTCACAAAGCGACACATTGTCGGCATTGTTAACGGACATCTCGCAGTACGCCCGCGACCGACGCTGGTGACGATGTCTGCCTTTGGCGCGAACAGGCATTATGCTGTGCCATTATGTCTGGGGATATATGGTTTCCTTCCGTAGATGATGTGCCATACTAGCAATGACCCTAGCGATGACCCGGGCCTGGGTGTGGGTACTGCTGTATTACCCACGGAAGAGTGGCCTTAGGGTAAGTGGTGACCTAGGCAGAGGTTGCCACCGATACGTCACCCGCTACCCTCCTGGTCTACCTACACCAAATAGAGTCTGAAAGGTGCCCGAGTAGAGCAACACCCTAGACGGCTACCTACTTGGCCTATGCCTAAGGCCGGCTATGTGTGTGGTCCCTTGGGCATCGGGAACGTGGCACGTCTGCCGTTGGTATGTCCAGCATTACCCACATCCAGCCCCAAGGCAGTTAACACAACATCCATGGGTCCACATGGTGTCCCAGCTGTGCACTGGAACTCTATGGGGAATTTAACCCACATTTCGGACAGCTGTGTAATCCTAGCCTCACCTCAGGATACGTACCTGAGTAGTAGCACAGGGCGACTGTAGTCACACTCCACATAGATGGTGCCTCCACTGACCCTGGGTATTACCATACCATTAGTTTGACAAGCCTTATCTGCAAAGCCATGGAGATGTATCATAATGGGACACATAGATGAGGACATAGGGGACCCGCATACTTTGGATACAACCCAGTTTAGCTTGGTCATAGTCAGATCATGCCCTTTACACGTGTTTCACTTTGTAGAATCAGTCACCAAGGCCATTGCTGAGGGTAAACCAGTCCATACAGCCTACCTCAACCCGGCAGAGGCCATCGACACAATACCCCTCGGGTATACTTGATACACCCGTCATCTTGAATGTAAATCCATACATCGCCATATGGGTTGCAAACGGGCTAGGTCACAGAACACACATGGCCATAGTTGCTGGCGCCATGTCATACTCACAGCCAGTCACAGGTGGTGTCCCATGGGGCTCAGTCCTGGGTCCACTATTTCCAGCATCTACGTTTCCAATGTACACGCACACACAGGGGGGTTATTGGTGACAATGTTTGCATACGACTGCAAACCGGATGCCAAGGTCAGACACACATCTGACACAGATATCCTTCAGGAGTGCCTCACAGATGTGGATAAGTGGTACCAGAGACATGTCCTACAGCTAAATGCCAGGAAATGCATAGGCATACCCTTCGGGATGAACAAGGTTACCCCGAGCTACCATATAGGTGGCAGTCCACTGAACACGGAGGGGGTTACCAGTGATCTGGGGACACGTGTTGTTGTTAACCGTTCATTAGACACACATGTTGCTAACATAGTTGGGTAGACCTTCCACATTGCCCACATCATCATGAAGGGATTCACATCTAGATCAGGGGAGGTCATTGTCCCTTGTACTCATCACCAATAGACCTATGATTGGGTACAATGCCCGCTCAGAATGTATCTGACCCAACACCTGCAGCAGCTGGAAAGGCACCAACAGTTCTTCGACAAACGGATGCAGGGTCTCAGGTATATGTGTTATACTGACCGACTGAAAGGATTCCAGCTGTATACAGTTGCATACCACTTGCCCAGAGGTGACCCGTGCCTGGCATGCACGGCTAGGTCGAACCCAGATCTGATGACTATGCTTCACGAAATAAGGTAGATCCTCAGAACCACAAGGGCAGCTGACGACACCTTGACACTGTCATTAATCGAACGTGTTGTTGGGACGGATTCATCACCCAGACACTCACTATGTTGTGGAACGACATCCCAGTACATGTGAGGGCAAGCACCTCGCTGGCCTTCTGTTAGTATTTACACATGGATGTCTGGATTGATTTATTTCTGTAACCTTCTAAATGAATGTTACATTAGCACATTGTGAATCTTTACATTTCGTTGGTCTATTTTACAGTAGTCATATTCATACGGTTTATGTGTATATATTATGGTTCATTCATATTACTAGGTGTCTGCAGTTCTGTTAATATATTGGCACAATCCGTAGGACATATACATGTAGCTTACACAGTCAGACATTTGGAAAACATTTTATGTTGGTTCATGTTTCATATATGTACATATATTTCCATTTTCCGATGAATACTGTACCTTCCGAAGCAATGTCTGTTGTCCTCACTGTGTGGGATGTAACCCAAGTAAGGTTTGTTCACTTGTCTGCCTTTAAGGCATGTAATTAGTACCTAGCACATCTAATGTACCAACCAATTAATGCTTGTAAATGTAGTAGGTTGGACTACATTGTATGTAGTCTGAATAAGTCTGCTTATGAAGCAGACGAAGTGTGCTCCAATAGACTATGGTGACTGCCTTTAATTCTTGGTGTGCTCTGGTTGGTCACTGACGGTCCCTACAGTACCTCGTCTTTGCTTTGGACTTCATCGGCTGGTTGTCTGTGTTTCTTGTATGCGAATGTCAACTGTAGTCCCTATGTGTATGACTTGTGTAATGCTTTACTACGGCAGTGTAATTCCACCGGGTTTGCATTTATGTGTGCCATCTTAGTCATACGCTTGTCCATCCATGTGAATTGCCTACTATACACTGGTATGGGGCTGTACACATTTCACACCTGCATTTTGCATTCCCGGAGTATGGTGTGCATTATTAGCGGAGAGTGACGATGTAAGATACGACACGCCCCTCCCACGGGCGGACAAAGGATTGCCTGCGAAACAACACCGAGGCCAGATTCTACATACCCAGACTCCTTGACTGCAACAGTGGACAGTACCCATTACACATCCTTCATGTGTGCTGCAGTGTGATGTGGACGCAGCTGTATGGACCCGATACCCTGGGTATTTCTGTGCATGTGTGCTGCAGTTCATGGACAGCTATCATCAACATTGAACACGCTTGCGTGCCTATGTGTACCTGTGACGTGGTGACGACAATTAGATCACATGAGTAATGCAGGAAGCTAGCAGGCATTCTCTGAACAGAATTTTTGGGTCCTACAATGGACACCGATGTGCATATGTCAAGTTAGATGTTGCTGGACTGTGTCCACCTGCCCAGTGCTTTTCACTGCAGGTGTATGTTCCCCAATCACGGATGTCTGTTTGACTACCCATTCCACATGGTGCTACATAACCGCTGCAAGTTAGTACTGTGAACAAATGACATACATCCAAAGATGGTGGTTACCAACTGCTTCATATAAACCTCAGACATCCCAATGGGACATATCCGTCACTATATTTCCAATATAACACCACCAGAACATGTTGCTTACCTATGCATTCATGTAACCATGTTGTCTTCGTAGGTGGGAATGCCATAGTTTACACATCCCACGTGACGTTGTGTGTGTGCCATTAGTATGTGTTCCACAGGTCGCACATCTGTCCGGCTGTACGGTAGCGGGTGCTCCTCAGTCTGTTGCTGGCAGACTGAGTGCTGTGTACGCCGGTGTTGGCACGAGAGTCCGGCTCTGTATGTGGAATGTCAACTGTGGTCCCTATGTGTATTTCCTGTGTCATGCCTTACCGCGGCTATGTCATTTACCCGGGTTTGCAGTTGTGGGTGCCATCCTGGCCATACGGGTGTCCATCCATGACAATTGCCTACTGGACACTAGTATAGGGCTGTACACATTCCACACCTACATTTAGCATTCTCCGGAGTATGGTTTGCATTATTAGCGGAGAGTAAGGCAGGTGCTACGCACAAATCCCTCCCACAGGGCGGGAAGAAGGATTGCCTGCGAAACAACACCGAGCACAGAGTCTACATACCCAGAATCCCTTGACCGCAACAATTGCGAGTACCCATTACACATCCGTCATGTGTGCGGAAGTGTGATGTGGATGCAGTTCTATGGACCCGGTACCCTGGGTATTTCTGTGCATCTGTGCTGCATTACATGGAGAGCTATCAGCAACATTAAACACGCTATGTGCATATGTGTACCTGTGACTACAATGAGTTCTGTTAGGTGATTAAATAAGGCGGAAGAGCTGTCTTTAGACAAATTTTTGGGTCCTACAATGGACACCACTGTGCATATGTAAAGTGTAGAGCTTGTCGGACTGTGTCCTTGTGAGCATTGGATTTCACTGATACTGTGTGTTCAGGAATCGTGGATGTCTGTTTGACTACCCATTCCACATGGTGCTACATAACCAGCTGATTTAGTACTGTGAACAATTGACATACATCCAAAGATGCTGGTTAACAACTGCTTCATATAAACCGCAGACATCCCAATGGGACATATCCGCCACTGTATTTCCAATATAACACCACCGGAACATGTTGCTTACCTATGCATTCATTTAACCATGTTGTCTTCATAGGTGGAAGTGCCATAGCTTACATATACTAGTTGACGTTGTGTGTGTGGCATTAGTATGTGTTCCACAGGTCGTGCATCTGTTCCGCTGTACGGTAGCGGGTGCTCCTCAGTCTGTTGCTGGCAGACTGAGTGCTGTGTACGCCGGTGTTGGCACGAGAGTCCGGCTCTGTATGTGGAATGTCAACTGTGGTCCCTATGTGTATTTCCTGTGTCATGCCTTACCGCAGCTATGTCATTTACCCGGGTTTGCAGTTGTGGGTGCCATCCTGGCCATACGGGTGTCCATCCATGACAATTGCCTACTGGACACTAGTATAGGGCTGTACACATTCCACACCTACATTTAGCATTCTCCGGAGTATGGTTTGCATTATTAGCGGGAGTAAGGCAGGTGTTACGACACATCCCTCCCACAGGGCGGGGGGAAGGATTCCCTGCGAAACAACACCGAGCACAGAGTCTACATACCCAGAATCCCTTGACCGCGACAATTGATAGTACCCATTACACATCCGTCATGTGTGCGGAAGTGTGATGTGGATGCAGTGCTATGGACCCGGTACCCTGGGTATTTCTGTGCATCTGTGCTGCATTACATGGACAGCTATCAGCAACATTAAACACGTTTGCGGTGCATATGTGTACCTGTGACGTCAATGAGTTCACTTAAGTGTTGAAAGAATGCGGCATTCCTGTCTTTAGACAAATTTTTGGGTCCTACATTGGACACCACTGTGCATATGTAAAGTGTAGAGCTTGTCGGACTGTGTCCTTGTGAGCAGTGGGTTTCACTGATACTGTGTGTTCAGGAATCGCGGATGTCTGTTGGACTACCCATTCCACATGGTGCTACATAACCAGGTGATTTACTACTGTGGACAAATTACATACATCCAAAGATGCTGGTTAGCAAATGCTCAATTTAAACCGCAGACGTCCCAATGGGACATATCCGTCACTGTATTTCCACTATAACACCACCAGAACATGTTGCTTACCTATGCATTCATTTAACCATGTTGTCTTCATAGGTGGGAAAGCCATAGTTTACATATCCTACTTGACGTTGAGTGTGTGCCATTAGTATGTGTTCCACAGGTCGCACATCTGTTACGCTGTACGGTAGCGGGTGCTCCTCAGTCTGTTGCTGGCAGATTGAGTGCTGTGTACGCCGGTGTTGGCACGACGGTCCTGCTTTGTATGTGGAATGTCAACTGTAGTCCCTATGTGTATTTCCTGTGTTATGCCTTCCGCGGCTATGTCATTTACCCGGGTTTGCAGTTGTGGGTGCCATTCTGGCCATACGGGTGTCCATCCATGACAATTGCCTACTGGACAGTAGTATGGGGCTGTACACATTACACACCTACATTTAGCATTCTCCGGAGTATGGTTTGCATTATTAGCGGAGACTGAGGCAGGTGATACGCACACATCCCTCCCACGGGCGGGAGAAAGTATTGCCTGCGAAACGACACCGAGCACAGAGTCTACATACCCAGAATCCCTTGACTGCAACAATTGACAGTACCCATTACACATCCGTCATGTGTGCGGAGGTGTGATGTGGATGCAGTTCTATGGACCCGGTACCCTGGGTATTTCTGTGCATCTGTGCTGCATTACATGGACAGCTATCAGCAACATTAAACACGCTTGCGGTGCATATGTGTACCTGTGACGACAATGAGTTCAGGTACGCGTTGGAATAACACATTATTCGATTCTTTCCACAATTTTTGGGTCCTACAATGGACACCACTGTGCATATGTAAAGTGTAGAGCTTGTCGGACTGTGTCCTTGTGAGCAGTGGGTTTCACTGATGCTGTGTGTTCAGCAATTGTGTATGTGTGCTTGACTACCCATACTGTGTTGTGCTACAGGAACCATGTCTTCCGACACCGGAAACCAATGCTATACATCCAATGTTGCAGGTTAACAACCACTTTCATACCATACCCAGAGGTCACGATTGGGAGGTATTGCCACTTTATTATCGGAACAACACCCCCAGACTGTGTACATCATGGGAACTTTAGGCCAGTCTTACCGGCCATTTCCAATTGTAATTGGCAGACACATGTCAATACATGTATGATAACACATATTGTCATGCAGAAGTTGATCTATGTTATTTGGACATTGGCTTCTGCTTTTGGCATCCGTTGCTGTGAGTGTTGCCAGTTACCATACACATTGCTTGCTCAGAGGCAGACTACACAATACTGCGCAGTACTGTGGTCTCCTTTAAGGACCCTGAGCCAGTGGTCAATGGTACAGCAGCCACTGCATAAATCACATTTGCCATCTACCAGTACCTACAGGACTGCATGGCCAGTCATTCACTTACCCAACTGTGGTTCACTGTACCAATGCCAAGCATCCAGTGTGGTGTACCCCAGCCATACACAAAATGTACAACACGAGGAGGTGGCTACTACAAGGTGGAGCAGACACCTTGTGAGGTGTGACACCCTTGGTCATCATATGTGTAGACTTACACACTGTCATGAAATAGTCCAGGGCACATTCCACAGATATACCTACATGGACCTGGCTAACAATCATACCACCTTCAGTTGCTATGCTGGACACCTGGGAGCTCAGTCCCACATATGGTCTGACTGGGTTCACATAGAGGTGGGGTTTACTCAACATACACACATTGCCAACATACAGGCTGACAAGTCCAGTGAGGACATCTCCACACCCTCCCGCACACATGAGGAGATGTGTGTACCACTGGTTTGTGGTCACCTAATGTTCTGTGACACACAGGTGGGACATGCTCTCTCCAGGGTAGTGGACATAGCATCGATGAGACCAGCTGGTGACCCCGCTGTGTACTCCACTATCTCGGTTATGAATTAGACCCACAGTTAGGACAGCTATTTCTTTGTAGCCTCACCTCAGGTAGGGTACCCAGGTTGTGTCACATGGCAACTGTAGTCCCACGTCAGAAGGCCAATACCTCCACTGAGGCTGGTTATTACTGTCCCATTACCCTGAGGAGACCTATCTGCAAAGACATGGGGAGGGATCATACTGTGGCTCGTACATGACTGCATAGGGGACATACTTACTTTGCCTCACACACGGTTTGTCTTGTTCAGGGGCTGTTCATGCCTTTAAAGCATGGTTGACATTTTCAGGACAGTCGCCGAGGCCACTGATGAGGGTGTTGCAGTCCATACAGCCTACCTCAACCTGGCAAAGCCCTTCATCACATTACCCCCCTCAGGTATCGTTGATAAACCCATTGGCTGGGATGTGAACACGCACATCACAGAATGTGTTGTAAACTGTCTATGTGACACAACCCACACGGTCATAGTTGCTGGCAGCATATCAGACCTACTGCCTGTCAGAAGTGGTGTCCCATGGGGCCCTTCCATGTGTGCACTCCTGTCATACACCTACATCTTCATGGTACAGGCACACACAGGGGTGCTATGGGCAACAGTGTTTGTAGATGACTGCAAAACAGGTGCCATAGTGGGACAGACATCTGACACAGATATCCTTCGAAGGGGCCTCCCAGGTATGCATATCTACTGTCAGGGACATGTCCCACAGCTAAATGCAACGTCATGCAACATCATACCTGTGGAGAAGTACTAGGTCACCCCTGTCCAGCATATAGGTGGCTGTCCACTCAGCACAGGGGTGATTACCAGGAATCATGGAACGGTCACCATTCATTCCACACACACGTTGCTATCGTGGTTGTGTGGGTCTTCTACATTGCCCACCTGTTGGTGCAGGGATTCACATCTACATCAGGCTAGGTCATTGTTCCCTTGTACCCATTACGTGTTACACCTATGATCTACTACGTTGCCCCATTCAGACTGTATCTGACCATACACCTACAGCAGCTGGGAAGCCCACATAGGTTGATCGTTGTACAGATGCAGGATGACACCATTTTGTGTAATGCTGCCCCACATGTAGGACCCCTGCCACATCATGTCACATACCTGCTGTTTGGTGTTGACCTGTGCCTGACATACAAGGCCATGTCAACCCATATGTCATGTGTATGCTTCACCTACTGTATCCGCATCCCTCAGAATCACTAGGGCAGGTGACATTTACCTTGTCACGGTCATTCATGGGATGTGTTTGGGTGACACATATATCACCCAGACAATCATTATGCTGTGGATCTACATCACAGTACATGTGAGACAGACATCCTTCCTAGCCTTGTTCGCAGCTATGTTGTCCATTGGATGGAGAATTGCAGGTATAGGCCAGGGATTACATCATTATCACTGCTTGACGGAGATACAGCAATATCATGGGTATTTCATCTGAGGCACAGAAGGTTGGCAAAGTCATCCTAACTATGGTGTAGTATTATGGCTGGGCCTGGGACGATGGCCTACCCTGTACCTATGGACGTGTGAACCTATATTCATAGTTTGTCACATGTACAATTGTCTATCCACTATAGTCTTTCGCCACTGTATATTTCTGTGGCACATGATTGTCCTCTGTATTACATGCAGGTATGCTGTGTACGTTGCACATACGTCACAGTTGATGACAGTGTATCTGTGTCCCTAACACTGTGATACTGAGGACTACCACACATCCTTCACAGCATTACATGCATATGTCCATTCTATTCTTCTTTGGCCTATGGGGGGGGTGTTAAGGCAAACATTACTCAAGACCCTGTTTGTGCATGCTTCATGTTGGTGTTTGACCAGGCTCCGTTGCAGTCATGTGTTGGACAGTAGTGTGTCTGTGTGTTTGCCATGTGTTTTTATTGCCAGTACATCTGTGGGAGGTGTAGTTGGCACATGTTCCTCTTTGCAGGGACACCCATCCTGGTGTTTGTGTCATGCATCTGCACTTGGCACGTGCCATATGTCCTGTACTATTCCCACAGTCGTGTATGCCTTCATGCACTACTACTGCGTGTTACTGGCTGTGTGTATGTGGTACACATGGACATTGTGATGTTTGTCTTGACCTATTCCAATGCTAGAACGTAAACATCTGTCAATTAAGTCTTTTAAATCAAACTGTAACACTCATTCGTATTTTCAACATGACACTCATTAACACAGGAAGCTGGGATTAATAACATTTTATTACTGTGCAGCAGGAGGCAAAGGAGTATGCAGTCAAAGTTTAGACATTTGTTCAACTCTATACATGTTACATCTGTATGAGCATTCTGTATACTATCATCCTTTGCACACATTAATGATGTTGTCAGTCACAAGGCATTTACATTGCTAGAGTACAGAACATTGTATTCCTACAACAGTGCTCAGGTAATGCTTATTACATGTTTTCCCATGAGGATAGCCCAACCTTGCAAGCCACATATTCAGTTAGACTGTACTTTGGTAAGTTCTGCTCTGACACGGTTCCAACACTGTTCATATTCAGTCCTCACTCCGTGTCCTACTAGGTTCCTGTGTCTCTCTGCTGAGCAGCTGTACTCAGTGTTACAGCTCACAAGCCTATCCTCCTCAGTAGAAGGATGACAGATATACCTGTACATACATGTATTATTCTCTAACCGAGCAGATGACTAATGCTGACTGACATACACCTGCTGCACTGGTTACTGCTAGGGTTAGGGTTCAATCACACTGCAGCTACACTACAAGCAATTACATGCATGAGAAGCTGTACTGCTATATTGTCAGGTAGAATAATATGCATTATACACTATTAGCTTCTAAAGTTGCACGTCATATTATGTTTAAATATGTATTTTGCTAACATTCTCCTCCTTTGATTGCTTCTACTCTATCCAGAGACATATACAACATTATTTCATTTCCTGGCGTCTTCCTCTGTGGAACGTTTAACTAGGCAAGTAATTTGATGTACATTGCAAGTAGGATTGCATTTTCTATTGACAAATACCACTACAGGTCTTGATACATAGTCTGGGTACAGGTATGTTGCCAGAGTCCCTGACTAATACTTACATGCACAGTATCCCGCACTAGACACATGCTCCCAATATGAGCAGAACAACACAAATGGCAATCATGATATTCAGTATGACTGACCCCATCCACCCAATGGTTTGTGGAAATGGTTCGGCAGTGGGTTTGGGCCTGTTTCCGCCATGGATGACACCTGCTATATTACCTGTAGGTGGGCGTTGCTTTTGGTCTCTTCATGTGGTAGTTGGACACAGCGATCTTCTTCAGTAAGCGCCAAGACGCACCAATTCTCAGCGCCACGGTGCAGTCGTGCACTATTACATTTTGTGACACAACAGTTCTCATTGCATCCAGTTCATCAGTCACATGTTCAGGAGCGTGAAGTCACATTCATCCTTCCTCCAACAGTTTTTGATAACTTCCTCTGTTCCCTGATTGATTTCACTACTCCAGAAGCTGGGGGTGTTCCAGCCCATGTTGTGACGCTGTCACTGAAGTCCATATGAATCGGTATTCCTTTATCTCTTGCAGAGGACTGACATGTCAGAACAGCTTCCATTTCACCCACTGGATTAGTAGGTTTCTCGACTGTGTTCCCAGTTCTTTGAGCTATATGTGTTATAGTTCGTTTCGCACCCACAGGCAATTGTACAGTATGTCATGTGACTGGAGCCAGATAACCCAAATAACAACTGCCGGACCAATTCCCAGGTAACCATTGCTATGCTTATTTCCCACAAACAACATTACTATATTCTACTTTATTACTGATGCGGGTTACCTCTGCATGTAACAAATTCCTGTCTCTAACAGAGGACTGTTTATACAATTCAGGATGTTTCTGCACATCCTTCAACATTGTTCTCATGATGTTTCAATACAAATTAGGAATGGTGCTACAAGTAGTACTGTGATCTTTGGCTGTTATATGACATTCCTAAGACACAGTTATGTTACAAATACTCTCACCAACTGAAACTGTACCATGTTTATGATAACATACAATTCCTTTTTGTGTAACAGGTAAGTACATTGCCACGTTGTCCTGTGATCTCACAGAACCTGTATCAAAGTGTAGATATTCACAAGTCTCAATCTATCCCCGAGGGGACAACATGCATCGGAAGTCCTCCATATGATGTAGGTATGGCAGTACAAACACAGCAATTTAATGTGTTCCTAGTCTCTATATGCACACGCATCATGCCTAGGTATCTGTTGAAGTGTGGAAGACACTCTGTGGCCAGTTCATCACGTATCAGTATTTGTATCCGTGTAGTTATATGCAGGTAAGGTCCCGGAAATTGTAACGTCAACACAAACATGGTTAATAGGTGTATAATCATTAGGACAGCAAACATAAATGTCTTTGGGGTTGCTTTGTATTGTTATACAGTCTTCGCCGGGTGATTCGGGCTCTTTGGTATATCAGCTACAAGATGTCAATCAGACTTGATATCCTTTACCAGTTTGAGAAATGTGAGGTGGACCCAGGACGACCTCTCTGCAAACTTTACTGCGGTAGGCGTTGCCAACAGTACCCGGTACAGACATTCGCACTGTCCACTTGGCAATAATGTTCTTTGGATAACAGTGACATACACACACAGGATACTGGTGTCAGCTATGCTTCCGTCTTCGTTTGCTCTTATCTGTAACAGACTTTAACTGAAGAACACTGTTACTAGTTAACAATCCTCTCATGTCACCTACTACTGAGTCATCGACCTCCGGCTCTGCAGGCATGACAGCTTTCCACTCTGGCACATGATATGCCATTCCACATACTACTTCAAAGTGGGTGCAGCACTTTACATTTGGAACTGTTGTCATGCTCAGCAATGCTAGAGGTAGACAGCTCATGTAACTCGCCTGGATGTCACCCACCAAACTCCTCTACTTATTTCTCGGGATCCCATTCTACGGCGGCAGCAGTCGTGCTGAGTGTGGGTTGTACATGCAATTGACATTCATGGTAATAAGTAATCCCCAGGTAGCGTGATTGTCTGGTTAACTACATGTGTTCTATTGTCACTGTAGCTTCTTTACAGCATGCCAGATCTAGGGATACTTAATTTTACTGGCACCTTTGCCACTGCTGCTGCATCCGGATTACTGGTTGGGAATGCTTCTACCCATTTTGATTATATATATGTGTAATCGCTAAACAGTATTTGTTCCCTTCACATTTATGCAGATGTATGAATTCCATACAAATAGTACGGAACGGTTAGGGTGGTGTAGGTAAACTCACTCCCTTCGGTTTAAATACTCCCTGTGCATGATATCTACGGCAAACGTGACACGCTGCTCATGAGGTTTGTATGTGGTTCGTAATTCCGTATGTTAGGGGTATTCTGTTAACCAAATGTACCATCCCCCCTGTTGAGACATGTCTCTACCCATGGCTCCACAAAGCCGCATATCTGAATATATTAGACGTTAATATTGGCTTTATCACTGTGGATATGTGCAGTCCGTGTTCAAGGATTGCTCCTCGTCATAACCACGTCGGCTTTTCTGCTTTCGTAGTTGCTGTTTGCATTGTCTGTACAGTTTCTACATCTAAACAGTCTGAGATTTGTCATTCCTCATTCACACAGACACTTTCCAACTGTGACGCTGCTTGTTTTGCAGGTGCATGAGCTCATGCCTCAACTTTCCTACTGTTATCCTGTTGCTTTCTATGCCCTGCACATTTACAGTTACCTACTTCAGTGGGTAACTGCATGTAGTCTAATGCATTCAGGTTCGTATGCGCATGATTAATCGATTTACCGGTGGATGTTATCATTCCCCTATTCTTCCACTGCTGCTCATAAACATGCACTGCACAGACAACAGAATGACTATTGGGACATATGTCCACACATCATTTTTCCGCTACAGTACAAGCACGTGTTAAAGCTATCTATTCTGCTGCTTGAGCAGACACGTTATGCTGCAGGGTTTGGCCGTCTACAATGTCATTATCAATAACTACTGCATAAACTACTTCATTCATTCCTGTAGGACTCTGTCTACATGATCCGTACACATTAACTGTCACCTCTGCATCATCTAAGGGTATACCAGTGTTATCATGTCTGTGTGTAGTTATTTAATCCATATCGTATAGGCAACTGTGTGGTGTGCCATACACAGGTGTCAGACGTGACGTTGATAGGTTTCATGTTGTACAACGCTCAATCACCATGTGAGGTTGACTCAGTGGTATGGTCAGACATGACAAATGTCTAGCACGAGTCAGGAATTCTATCTTCTCTTGCAGCAGATTGATCGCAACTGCATGACACATTCTCACAGTGAGAGGGTGGTCTAGTAACATTACGGCCGGGCCTGTACTGCCATGGGTGCTACAACAACTGCCTGTACACAATGTGGCACTGACCATGCCACAGTGTCCAACTGCAATGAGTAGTCAGCTATTTAGCGTTGCTTACTTCCCTGCTGTTGCATCAAGACTGACGTCATATATCTCCGCTTACAATCTACGGTCTGACAACATGTGTTATGATTATTCACGAGACCTACTACAGCTGTTGAGGCTATCAATCGTTCTAGTCTGCATAACACTGTTTCTGCTACTGTAATCCGGTGTACTATGTGTTGTGCTGCCATAAGTGTATTAAAGGTTAAGGCAAACAATACAGTGGATTCCACAGCATTGTTTGGTATCCAGATTTAACATGTGTTAGTCGGGCCAGACACGACATCATTCCCTTCTTGTTAGTTGCCTTGGGTGCTTATTATATTGCTACCTTCCTATCGTCATGTGATGTTCTACCCTACTTGGTAATTGACCTGTATTCTCTGTAGTTGCAATTTATGCTTGCTTACTTTATGTCCCTGTTCTGCTGATAATCTCATTAATGCTATTGTATCTTCCTTACATTGCTGCTGGGTAGGGGCCGCAAGCAGAATATCATCCAATTAAAGTGGAGCTTGACTGGCCCCGGGTGGAGTTGACACCGGAATGTAGCTGGCCATCCCCTGTGTGAATATCGTTGTACTTTCACAGTAGCCCCGCGATAGCCGGGTATGGCTGTATCTGTCACCCTGACTGTACAAGCAAAGCAATACGGACTATGTGGATGTATAGGTATTGCAAAGTAAGCATAGCTTATATGTACCACGGTAAGATACTTCTGAGGCATGTTCATAGCATTGAATATAGTGTGTGGGTCTGGCACCAACACTACCCTACGTATTCTTACATGATTTACAGCTTATACATACTGTACCATCCGCCATTCCCCCTTGGATTCCGATCAGGAGATACAGGGGTATTGCATGGTGAATAGCGATTACTTTGTGGATGGGGAATTCCTCTATGACTTTGCAGATATCTTCTGGTGTCCACGGTCTATACGCTACGGGGGTTGGGTCCTGGCCTTCCTGTCCTGCATGATGGTTCTGTACTTCAATTAATTGACAGATATCCTCACTCTGTTTTAGTACTGTGTTCTTACTCGGGTGTCCCTAGGTATGTTACGTGTTCGGGATGTGGTTTCAATAGCTTCTATTACATTTGTTCGTTGTGCTACCTCTGTTGCCACAGGATAACGTGTGGGGACTAGCCTGCCCTCCCGCTTAATATCCTGCATGTGGTATCTGCGGTGGTAGGGTGTTGTGGGGGGGGGGGCGATCGGTACTACTGTATTATGATCTTCTCTGTGTATGTATGATGCTTAGCCATTTGTAGTGTTCTATTCCCTTCGGTACACTACCTCAGTCCACCGATGTGCATGACGGATACCCAATTGTCGCTGTTTTGTCGCCTGCACATCTTAGGGCTGCCACCTTTTCCAATGCACAATGTGGGACATTAGTGTTCGGAACGTGTAATTTGCCTGGAAAATGCATACCCACGGCCAGTACATACGACAGGTATTCACGTTTTGCCAGGAGAGCGAACAATTGTTGTAGCATTTCAGTTGCTTATTCTGTTTATTATTATATTTTGCTGTTCCACATACAAATTTACTGTTTTATGCTACCATTTTGATATATATCTGGGAAATGTTTGTCCTGAGATATCAGGACATTTGACATTTGTTCGGTTTATTTACAGGACACGGCTGGCCAGAGAGGGCATATCCCTCTCAGGGTGGAACAGGTGTTTACCTTGGAACATATGCATCGAATTTTCAGGGATTACAATGTTTCAGTAACGATATGTTGCCTAATATACCATCAATGTCATATTTATTACCCCATTTTGCTGCGTAACTCACATTATGTGCTCTCTGCGATTGCATATTCTTCACGTCACCCGTCAAACGCGGATCACATGATCTGTTGCTTCAATAATCTCCCATATCCTCTACACGACTGCTACGCATCTTCTGTCATAACACGTGTGTCTCCTTCCCTGTATCCACTGTAGTGTCTATAATCACTATTTACTCTGCTGTGTGTTCCCCTGACCTATGTTCAGATTTAACAGTATGTGGGTAGGTCTTCGACCCGATATCACTACTGTTAACAGAAACACAATGTAGTCTGGTCCCTGATCTACAATAGACACAAAAAGGCAGACACTCCTTACCTGGGCCTCCTGTTTAAGGCTGCACGTTTTCTTCTTGGGATCCAGTTTTCCGCTTTTCAGCCACAGATCAGACAGTAAACAGCCTCTTTACACACAACAATTCAGTCGGAGGTCTTTTCATTCAAGAAGAACCATTTCTGCATATTCTCCAGCGTACATGTCTAACCAGCCATGCACTCTGACCTGTAGCTTACCAAGGGAAGTCCGGATTACAAGGATCACAATGTGAAATAAGTTGTTACAACCAGACTGTAGTTATCAGTAGGCTTTTCTATGTGACAGCCGATAACACAGGAGGCTCGGGTTCAGAACGTTTTAGTAGTGTACACAGGCAGGCTAAATAATATACAGTCCAAGTATGAGAGTTTTGTCTGACTCTATACAGTAAGCAGTTTCTTTATATAGTGTTTACAATCAGCTTTTGCCCACCTTACTGACGTGGTCGGTCACAGGGCATTTCCATCACTATGGTCCGCAATAGTCTATACATACGTGGGTGCTGGGGTCGTGCTTTTAAATTGTTTTCTCATGGGAATAACACAGCCTTGCAAGGCACCTTGTACATTACAGTATCCTTTTGTGATTGTAGCTGTTTCAAGGACCCTAGACTGTTACGATACAGTGGACAGTTAATTTCTTAATACGTTGCTTTGTCTCTCTGGTAAGGAGTTGTACTGCTATCTTCGATAGAGCTCACAAGGCCATCCTCCTCTGGGGAAGGAGTGCTGTTATGCATGTACATACATTTATTGTTCTGTAACCCAGCAAATAATTAATGATGACAGACATGAGCCTGCTGTACTGCTTACTGCCAGGTTCAGAATTCCATCACAGTACAGCTTAGCTTCACCAATTACATGCAGGCTTAGTTCTACTGCCATATTGTATGGTACAATTCAATACATTATATAGTATTTTGAGTGTAAACTGGAACTTCATATGTGTTTCTATATATTTTACGAACAACATCCATCCGGCCATATGCATGTTGTTCCGTCCTTTACCTTGACCGTGTGTATTTGTCCGTCCAGCCACGCTAATCTCCACATGTGATGTCCCAGTTTCCCCTTCTTTGCCTGTAGCACCCTGTTAGGACGTCCTGTTTGTTAGGCACCTGTTCCGCTATATGTGATCGACTTCACAGCAAAGATAATCATCGATGCGGTGGTCCAACGACCCGACTTGTCCACATGTGTACAGTTATGTGCACCGTGTCGTATGCAAACCTAGATGGTTTGGACGGGTACATACTACATGCCGAATGTACACATTCTGCTGACACATTCACATGCAGCCATTTACATATCTGTACCTGCGGTGGGTTGGTGACATGTGGGTAATGATTTGCCCGCGTGGCATTGCCTAACACAAACATCTTACCACAGTTCAGGTATGCACATTGTGTGTGGTTGTATAGCTGCACACGGATGCTAGCAGGTTTGGGTGCAGGGGTATACATGGGTGTGACTGACATGTACAATGAGGCTATTGTGTGGTACATCCGAATGCGTGGGTTCTGCTTCTGGATATTACACTTCATCATACACCATCCAGTGTATGCAACAGAGACGTTGCTGGGTCTGGGATATGTTGCTATGCACATGTTTGCCTGTGTTTCAGGTATCTTGCTTCCTTACTGTTGTTATGTCAGCACAGCTACCCGGCTATGTACTGTCACTACTGCTTGTGACCATTATGGTTGGCACCTTTTCCAATGCCCATAGTGGGGCATGTTATGTGGGCACTTCGAAATTTGCAGGACTACACATACTCAGGGCTAGTGCAGTTGACAGAACTTCACTTGTTTGCCATACTATGAGCTTATTCTGTAAGCGTTTGGGTTCCTTATTTATTTTCTTATGCCATGTCTGTGTTCCATATCGTAATGTATATGTTTTATGCTACTATTTACATGTATATTGCGGGAATTTGCGTGGCAGGGGATCGGAGGTCATTTTCCATTTCTACGATTGTTGCAGGGACACGACTGTCCAATCAGGGACTGTCCATGGCACATTGGGACAGCAGGTAACCCTGGTGACCATGCCCATGTCGCTACTGGGGTTTCCACCTTTTCCATTTTCCGATCTGGGATATTTCCGGGACTCACATCTGACTTTACAGGCCGACACATACAAATGGTCACTATATAGCATGGAAATTCACTTGCTTGCCTAAATAATATGCTTATTATTGTGGCAATTTCCTTGCTTATTCTGTTTTTTGTGTCATTTAGGTATTTCTGTTACAGAAATAACCAATTCATGCTACCATTACATTAAATACGGGATATCATTGTGTCCTACAATCGTAGCACATCAGCCATTTCTAATACGTTTTTCGGACACAACTGTCCATGGAGTGACTGCCCCAACCAAAGTGGGACAGGTGGTGACCTTAGTCGCTGCTCCTATGTCGGTGCGGCGCTGACATGCGGCTGTACACCTTCTCTGAGTGTAAACACTGACAGTGCATTGCGGGACGAACGCGGTCTTATGCGTATCCTTTGCTCCTTGGGCGGGTACACTTATGCCTTCGTGGCTTCTATTTGCTTCTCCATTAATTTGGGACGGGGACTATGTTGCATACTGTACATGCGTTTCATTCTGCACAGGACCTGGCTGCTGCCATTACTATTGTGGGCGGACCATGGCTGTCAGCACATTAGGTTGCTCACCTCATGCTGGCTTAGACACGCCTCCAGACGCATCCTACCTGGGCTCGCTCACGTACACTACGCACGTGTCTGTGATTCCGGTGCACTCTCATTAATATGTATATGGCGCTACTGCGCCGGATATTCCATGCACCGCCGGCGCAGGCCTTACGCCGGCCTTGCGCCGAGCTTCATGAATCCCGGGGAATATCTTTCACATTATGACAGGTATTTTATTTCATTTTATTTTATTTTACTTTACTTCATTGAGTTTCTCCTGTTTTTGCTTATATATTTGTTATCTGGGTATGCAAATAGGACACAAAACCTTTTTTATCCCAGACTGAGGCTTTCTCAGCAGCAGTGAAAAAAAGCACTTAGAATACAACATATATAGTGTAATATATAGTGTATTGACAGGATTTAATACCATATTAACAGGAAAACAACACGTTAATTGTAACAGCATCAAATGCAATGATTACATTGAGATTACTAGCATTATTATTTATATACAAAGTCTTGGTTTGCCTTTTCTCATTTGAAAGCTTGAGCAAACAAAAACTGTCTATCCAACATCTCATCTCAAAACTTTAAAAAATTTCTTTGAATTTATTTTGAAGAGGAGTGATAATCCATTATTTTCCAGCAGGCTGGATATAAATTCAAGGAAGCCTTTTATTCAATAGTTGTGCTGAAATTAGGCCTTTTTCAAGATATCAGATCATAACTGGTAGTTTTAAGACATTATGAGGTGCTTATTGTGAAAAGCTCTGACATTAAAAGAGGCAATAGGTGCCGATTACTGGTATAAAAAGGAAAGTGACAAGAAATTATGTTACTCAGTCTGTAACAGGTAACAATATATAATTTACTAAAGTAGTTATTCCTTAAAGAGTTAAAATATATTTTATTATAATTAGGCCACCAAATAGAATTAGTTAATATGTTCAAGCAATGGGTTCAATAAATTCACCACAATGAGTCTGACAGGTGAATTTCTTGAATCCATTTCAAGAATTGCTTCAACGCATGTCCTCAGTGTGGGAAGTTATGAAAATCACTCTCTTGTTTCTGCAAGAGTGAAAAACATGATTGCTCGATACTGCTGTGCTCTGTTTTGGGATTTCTCCTTTTTCCAATGTTGCAGTCATGGAGTTGGTATATATAAGTCAGGTATTGAACAAGATATACTTCCAGTGCATGGAGGTTTGCAATTACTCTCCAAAATCAGGAAAAAGATAAACTTGTTAAGCAGTTCCCTAGTTTAAAACTCGATCTTAACAGTGCTTAGATGTGCTTAATGAAAGCTTTTTCCTACCTGTGGAATATAATCAACAGATTTACGTGTTACATGTTTATTAAGTTATCAGAATACTAACTAGTCCAGTAAGCCAGATCGGATACCTCCTTATATCTCTTTTGGGCAAAAAATATGGCACTGGATTTCTGTCCTCCCTTCGTGGTCCCTGTAGTTGCTTTTTGCAGTGCATTTCCTTTTCTCATTACATACACACAGAGGAACTGCTTAGGCAGCATATCATTCCATATCTTGTGGTACACTGCCTGCCATAGTACCCTTTCTGGTGACATGTATATAACATAGATTGCCAATGTGTACCTAATGACATGTTACTCCACCAGGAGCTGTTAGGACAAACAATGGTATACATTATTGATAATAATTTAGTTTTCTCTGTCCTTCTCTTTATCACTATCCTTTTTAGATTTAATATTGTTCAGCTCTGTCTATTTATGTTCCCATTATATGTAGTGTTTGCTATGATTGTGACTGTGTTGTGGAAATGGTCATCTCATTGTCCATCTGTCCTCCATCACCTGCTGTTTCTCTAGCTGTCTCCAGTTGTGCATCTCTGCAGGACAACAGACCTCATCTAGTTAGAAGCAACCTGGAGAGTTTACTAGGGGTCTTCAGTGATCTGTCACTGGTGGGAGGATATCACTGAAAGGAGAGGAAGGATGTGGCAATATTTGTGGACTGGCAGCTAAACACCAGCATTGGCTACCTGGTGCACATCATTCTATGACTTGCAGAGTTGCACTGCTGCCCAACCACGGGTTCAGGCAAGGAACTGACTGACCTGTGGCTAGGTGAAGCACCGGCCAGAACAATAGTCATCTGTAACCTCACCCTATACCCAATCATGTTATTTCCCTTCTCTGTGTTTCAATTTTCACCACACTTTGTCATCCCATCTACCCCATCACCAAATGTCTTTCCTCCGGCTATCTGTGTCTCTCATTTGTGTCAATCCCCTTTTTTGTCAGAACTTCTCCTGTTTACTGTGTGTCTTTTATGCTAGTTTGTCTCCCCCTCCTACCATTGCTATACCTAGGAAACATGACCAGGAGATCTTTTGGGACATATTTGAACATTTGGCCACCACAGTAATCTAGAACTGAGTAGACCGAGAAAGAGCATTGCCATTCCAGTTGACAGAAGAGGTAACACAAATCAATATGGACATAGAAAAAATGGATTGTATGGATTATGACAAAAAAAGAAAGAACAGTGGGTCAGAGCTAGTATAACACATGAAGGAAAATAAGTACAATTTGAGAATATGAATTTAAATGTGGATACATTGATAAACGCTCAAATGCATGATTTGAAACATATAAAACTGAGCAGTAGAAAGGATTAAAAGAGTTATGCATAATAAAACTAGGTAACAAGTATTGCAAATTCATCCCAAGAACTCTGAGAAGATATTAGCTTTAGTAGAATACGTAATAGTCAATGACCTGATGTAGAAAAGTGAACTGCCTGTTTGTTTAAGTTTAAAACTATATTTAGAAATTTACAATCTTCTGAGAAAAAAGCAGCAAGTGATGTGTTAATATATTATAAACATGACAGAAAGGTTCACATTGCTAATCTCTGAGCTGCTAATACTGAATGAAGTGCTAGTGATAGAGATGTGAAAAACAAAGTACATGCTTTAAATGAAGCTGTTCCTATGGAGTACAATAAAACATATGTTAAACTGAGTTAGCATTATTGAATTCTGTAACAACCAAGCTACTGAGGTGTGCTAAATTTTTACAAGGAAGGGAGGTTCAAGCTCTGCTGTATTCTGGAAGCAAGATTTCTCTTGTCAAGTGTCCTAGTGTGTAAGCAGTGGTGCAGCGGTTAACATTCTGATTCTTGGCTGGGGTGCCTTCTGTGCTGCGTCTGCATGTCCTCTCTGCATTCATGTTGGGTGCTCTGGTTTCCTCCCACATTCCAAAGACATGCATCTGGAGCATTTCTCCCCTGGTCTCCACTGAAAATGGGCTTTGTCCCAGTTGGAATTTCCTGGTAAACATATGTTAAATAAATAAATTAATTAAAATAACTAAAATGAGGAGGTGATATGCATTCCAAGGGACAGAAAACAGCATCCCTTTACACATATAAAAAAAATCACACAATTCTAGTAAAACTGTTACATCCTGTGGCCCTGATCTGATTCATGATATAGCACTAGTAAAAGATTTTCCACATTTTTAAGCACCATGGACATGTTAAGGAGGAAGAATCCATAGACATACGGTGGCAGGTTGATGCACTTAATAAGAAAAATATACTGCAACATATAGATACACCCATTCACTATAAGGATTGGAGAGCACTGCATTTACACACATGGAAAGTTCCATAAAAAAAAGGGGGGACTACAATTTGGTTGAGGTTAGACATTAAAAATAATCCTGTTTATTATCAAAAGAATTGCCCAGTGATCTAGCAAAAGAAATGCAAAATGTAAAACAAGTTGTTACAGAAACAGAAGGTGAACTAATAGCAACCTCTGAGGTAAAAATTAGAACAGGTCAGTGCAGAGACATACAAAAGCATTAATGCAGAAACTGAGACACATAAAAAATGATGGCTTGTAAGTGAGGGCTGTCAGAACAAACTACTAAAAGTGAGCTAGGCAGGAAGTGAAGAGTTGAACCTATTTCTGCTACTATTAAGCAAATAATTCAAACAAAGGCAAATTCTTCAAACAAAGGCAAATTCTTTGCAACAGGCACCTGCAAACTAAGAAAGATGTAAAATATATGATAAAATTTGTTCTCAGCTGCTCTATGCAGTATAGAAGGCAAGCAACGCAGAGAAGGAAAAGAAAGTGAGAAGGTAACATCCATACATACAAAGATAGAGTGAGAGCAACTCAAAGTAAATAGAGTATGCAAGCAATTTTATATTGATAGCAGAGAAAGTAGAGCAAAAGCATTTTGTTTTAAACTTCTCTTAGAAGGAGACGATATAGAAGAGGCCACAGTGCCTGCGCTTTTGGCAGAAAAAGCTACGCCTTTTATCTCAAGACAAATTACTGGAGAAAGTAATTCTAAGTTAGTAGAATTACATATAAGTCATATAAACTTTAAAAAAGAAATCACAAAAAGAAGAAGATACTTTAAATAGGACCAAAATACATAACCATTCGTAGATTTACAAATAAGTTATATTAACTTTAAAAAAATCACAAGAAGAAAATACTTTAAATGGGGCTGAGGTTATAAGCCCCCCCCCCCCACACACACACACATACAATTTCCCTCAAAAAGCAAATCAAGCACTAAACACAGGTAAAGAGGAAGTGGTGTCTCTAGAATGAAACTAAGTCTCATTTACAACACAGATATCAATGTGTTCAAGTTGAAGGAGTGCCTTAAGATCAGAAAATTTATTATGAAGACTATTAGTGTTGAGAACAGCAACTTTTATATGGTAAGCATTAGAATATTGGCTAGGTTGGGATGTCTAATAGCCAGACTTGACCTAAAAAGGTAATATGGGGCAGCAATGGCTTTAATGACAGGTTCAGCCCATCCTTTGTAAAACAAGTTGGCCTCTCTTGTACTTATCCCTGGCTGACACATATTGGATGCCTCTAGAATGACACTAACCCCTTAGCCTGATGGTGAAGCCAATTATGCTATATTTGGATTTTGGCATTATACTAAATAAAGTTAGAATTAGGACTACAGTCTTGTCTGCACTTAGCACATGCATAGAGAGGCCCAACATGTCTTTCTTCATGCCACCAGAGTTAAACTGCACAAGTTATTTTTACCCATATGGGCTTCCACTAGATCATATTTGTTTTCTCAGTGTAAATGACTGAAACACTCATGAAACACCATCACCCCTTTTTTAATTTTATTTTTCCATCTATCTTTTGTATTAGTTTTTTCTACAGGTCAATAACATCATGTGGCAACTTGGCCACATGCCCCCCAGGTGAGAGAACAGTCACTATTGTGCCTTACTTAGCTAGGGACATCTTCATGGGGGGGAAGTGATTATACAACTGCAGGACCCACTGAGTATGGGGCAGACTGGTAAGCCATAAACACCATCAGCTTCAGGGTTTGGTTGATGCAGCAGTTGAGAGAGAGAGCTAAAGTGAGATGCCTCCACCCATTGCAATCTCCCCAAGACTTGCTGGCCAGGTCATTTTACAATAACTAAGCCACCAGAGGCCTACTCCTCCACACTCTTGTGAAGTAGAGGCCTCTAGTGGCTCAATGGCCTCCTCTCACACACCAGCAGGGTCCTCAGTCCATGCCCATCACAGAAGGGTGATGACTGAGGTTCTCCAGATTGGGGTTGCAACTGGTTTATGGATCTCTGCCTCCTCTTTTATGTCTGTTTGTCTGTCTGTCTGTCTGCTATCTGCAGTTTTGTTCACCCTACAGTATCAGCATAGTAGTATTCCTACATGCCTTGTTTGTCATTTATATTTCTGTTTTCTGTTATCAGTCTTCCCTAATCTTCTCCCCCACACCCTTTTTGTATACTCCTTTCCCAACTTCCCTTTAAAAAAAATGGAAATTGGGATATATCCCCACAAAAAAACATAGTGCTCCTCATTCCACCTTCCTGCACAAATTTCTTCATGTATTCCTTCTGTGTGCTCCTGGTTTTCTACCCCCACATCCCATTTCCAGCCTTCCAGCACTTTTTGCAGTGAACAGAAGAATTCTTTAAACAGTTTGGGTAAGCTGCTAGACAGTGTCACTCAATTCAGATCAGTAGACTTTTTGTAGAAGTTATTGAAAGATCTGGGCAGGTTCAAGCCTGCTGCTGCCTGCCAAAAATACCAAATATCATTCATAACTTTATGTACATATAAATTCTTTCACACAAAACCACACTGCTCTTTCTTTAATTGATGCCACTTCAGGTGTACAAAGCTGCTATAGGGATTTCTTCTAGTGATGAGAACTTATAAAACTATCCCAGTTTGCTTGCGCTTTGACCATTTAAATACAGATGCAGTGCCAGTATTTGCTGGCTATCATTATGCTTGTGATGCCCCTGAACTGGCCCAGTAATCAGGGAGCCTCAGTCCTCATCACTGGCAACAGCTAGGGTACACACTGGGAGGATGACAAGTACACACACAGTAAAGTGTAATTTCCCTTAAGAGCACACAGAGATCACAGTCAGTTTGGGGCTGGTTTCTCCCTCTTTCTCCAGATTCCCAATAAGACTCCCCACTGGCACAGCTATAGGGTTGAGATCTCAGCTGAGTGGCCAAATTAAGACATCTAACACCCTCTCTGTCAAATCAGTGCTTCATGTCCCTGCCCAAGTAGCTGACACACACACACTTTGAGATTTGATTGATATACACACACACACACACACACACACACACACACACACACACACACACACACACACACACACACACACACACTCACCTGGGAAAATCTGGCACAGGGTTACTAGCTATGCCCTCTTTTGCGCAGACTATAATGTAGTGCCAGCTGCCACCAGCCACCCTTATCAGTTACTATAAGGCCCTTACAAAGGGTGTCTATTCCGATTGTGTAATGTTACTATTATTCCAAATGGTAGTCTGACAAAGAGCAACACTATTTAGGAGTGGTCTGTACAGTGTCACAAAATACATATGCCAGTACTCTAAGAGCTTAAATATGTCTCACAAATATCAGCCACAAAGATAGGTTTAAATATATTTAATAATAAATAATAAAACAACAAAACAGTACTCAATAAACCAACACAGTTACTTCAGAGTTCAAAATCACAGGAAATATTTTAAAACAACATTACAGGACAGTCTCAAATAAATACAGAAAACATCTAAACTAATATTTACTATATGCCTATCTATATATTAGAGATACTATGCCCTAAATCGTACTTGTAGACAGGCAAATGCAGATGATGATGATGAGTGAATGTTCTTGCTAGGTCCAAGACAAAATACAAAATGCACAGTCTCTCTCTGAGAGAGTGCTTAAATCAATATCACATTTTACTGCTGGGTTGGCCTGGATGACATCTCTTTTTGTCACCTGCCTAAAGTTCCCAGGCTAAACAGAAACTTAACAGAATTTAGCACCTATGTGTGAGAAATACATATCTCTCAGAACTGTGCAGCTGCTAGAAAGTCATAAAGCAATAAAACACTTTTTATATTTTAAACCTAGTAATTACTTCTCTCCAAGACAATAGAAAAAATGTCTAGCTCTAGACATCCTGTCCCCCTGCTGCATTGAAACTAACTTTTAAAGCACATCATAAATCATTTAATTTTAACTTATTTTCTTGAGTTAATCTTCTATGTTCCAGCAGGGTATGCTGTGGTTACATTCTTGAAGCTCAGTACATAGCATACAGTTCTGTAAAAATCATATCAATATTCTCAAATGAAATAGAATTATTTACAAAATTGCAGATAGCTAGGCTGGCAGTGTCATAATGCTTCTGTGAATTGAGGGGCTATAAACACTACCCTGTGTCTTTTCTTGTAAACTGCACTGTGCCAAAAGTGGTAACACAAAATATGAATGATAAACTTCAAATGTACTTTGAAACACTGTATTTTTCTTGATAAACACAAGGAAAGTACAGCCATTTCATATGTGCTAACTGTTCTGCTTGATGAACTGTTTAAAGTATATACTAATGAGCTGAAATTACCTTAAATCCATGTCATATGTCTCAACCTGTAGACATTGAAATAGGTGTAGATAGAAGTCAGCGTCCGTGCTAAATGGTACTGCACCAAAAAACTGGAACACTGTATAGAAGAAATGTAGTACCAAACACTTAGGAACAGCCAATAATCCTGAATGAAATGCTGCAACAGGAACAAAAACGCGTTGGCAATTCTTGTAATAGACAAAACCATTTATTGGAGATGAGGATAAAAAATGAGCGCTTTCACGTGGTCCATCCACGCTTCATCAGATGAATTACCAAATGACTGTTCAAAGTTTATATACACCCGCTAAAGAGCGGGAAAGTCTGCTCATTAATCAATTAACTTGAAATATAAAACATAAAATATACACTTGATTTCTTTAAAGACATATAACGTCTTCAATGCATTAATCTCCCATATGTCTTATGTCACAAGGGACATCACAAGACCTAAACCATTATTACTAAGTGATGACAAAGAAATAGATAAGTGTATATAAAAAACGTTGGATTTTAAAACGCTGTAATTTAAAACATAATTAGAAGGCATTTTATAGTTACCAGAATCAATGAGTGGAAATAAAATTAATTTGACCACTCGGTATAAACAAATAAATGCCTTTAACAAATCATAAATATTTAAAATAAAAATCACTATCACTGAAACAGATTTTATCTAGAAACAAATAGACAATAAATTATAAAAAACATAAACATTACTCAAATAATGGAAATATGTTAAAATTAATATCTAACTATAAATATCCCCTTGTCTGTAATATAATGATGTAGTAAAGCGTAGGGTACGTATGTGCTACAAGGGTAATGTTGTAACAAAATATGTGCATATGTGAACAAATGCATATTATATTAAATGAAGTACCTGATAGCAAAACAATGAAATGGCATTGAATAACTATTGCTAATATGTATGTATAGAACTTATAAATGTGAGTCCTAAACTAAAAATGTACATTAATGAATAAATATTAGATAGATGTTTAAAAAATTATTGTTAACAATCTTGATGCTAAATATGACTAAATAAGATCAATCAATGTGTGAGGACCATATGCTCACTTTTTGGATATTAATACTGGTTTAATAGAGACATGGGCATTGATCCCTGGCTCTATATGGGCACCTAATCTCAATATCCAATTGAGTTCCATAAGTGCCAAGTAATTCTCTCTATCTCCCCCTCTTGCATCCTGTTTAACCTCTTGTAAAACCCTAAAGCAGAAGGAATGATTTGAAAATTGCATGATATGTTTAGCCAGGGCGTTGGTATCTACAGCTTTACGTATATCATATAGATGGTTGTATATACGTTCCTGCAGCTTTCTCTTCGTTAACCCTACGTAAAAAGCCTCACATTTAGTACAGGTAGCAAGGTATATCAGGTTACGAGTGTTACAGGTAGCTGGAAAATATGGTCTAAAAACATAATCAGTGTTCGGGTGTTTGAAATGCTGTGTCTTGGTTATGTATTTACATCTGTTGCAATTGTAGCAGGGATAGGTACCAAAATCCTTAAAATAAGTACTATTCATTAGATTACTGCCTTCCTCTATTTTGATACATGAATCTCCACATAAAATTCTTTTGAGATTCCTGCTGTTCTTATATGTAAATATGGGACGTTTGCTAATGATGTCTCTGGTATGAGAGTCAATCGTTAGAATATGCCAATTATTGTAAATGATCTGCTGTATCTTTTTTATATCACTAGTATATGTGATGATATAACTAATATAGTGATTCGTGGCATCTGCTCTCTTATAAGATCTGAAATCATTTTTTGTACATTTCAAAACTGTATTTTCCTTTTCTATAGGTGAAATATCACCCAAGACCTCATTTTTTGTTTTACTGACCATAGTAGGATTGTAACCTCTGTTGATGAATAAGTTCTCTAGGAAGTGTGCTTCTTTATTCAAATCTTCCATATTGCTACATAGTCTCCGAATCCTAATAAAATGACTTTTGACTATGGCTTGGAAGGTATGTCGGGGGTGCATGCTATCAAAACATAGCATTGAATTTTTCCAGGTTGGTTTCCTATACAAAGTTGATTCTAACCTACCCCCTTCGGTCAACCTAAGGGTAACATCAAGGAAGTTAATTTCTTGGTTAGAAATTTCTTGTGTAAAGCGTAAAAACGTAGTGGTGGTGTTTAGATGTTGCAAAAAGGATTCAAACAACTCCAGTGTGCCTTCCCAAATTATTATGATGTCGTCCACGAAACGCCTATAGAGCTTAATGAGCTGAAAGTTCTCATGAGTAAAGAGGTATTGTTTCTCCCACCACAGGACTACCAAATTGGCATAAGTATTGGCGCAGGGGGTGCCCATGGCAACCCCCCACTTTTACAGATAACTAGAGCCACCAAACATAAATGCGTTGTTAAATAATACCAGCTCGAGGAACTGGCCAATGAGTATGATTCTATCACTGGAAAAACTGGTCTCTTTAGATAATAACTCATTTATGTATTGCATGCCAATGTCATTTGGTATTGAGGTGAATAAATCCTTGACATCCAAGGTGATAAGGAGATGTGATTGACAACTATCTAATGTTAGTTCTTTGATGTCATTTAAGAGATCATAAGTGTCTTTAAGTATGGTGGGGGACTGATTCACTACTGGTCTCAAAATATTTTCTATTAATTGAGAAACGTGTGCTGTAACCCATTTGTCCCCCGATACAATCGGTCTCAATGGGACTGGATAAGTGCCTTTATGCACCTTGGGTATGCCTTTAATTATGGGGGTGGTGGGGTGTTCTATATACAAAAACTCATAAACTTCTTGGCTAATCTGGCGACACATAAGAAGGTCATAAAGGACATCTTTGACAGTTTTTATGATCTTAGTAACATCCTGAGATGTTATCGGAGTATAGGTGTCAACTTCCAATAATAATTTCGACATGCTGGTGATATATTCCTGCGTGTCTAGGAGGACTACTCCCCCCCCCCTTGTCAGCTGGTTTTATGACTATGTGGATGATCTGTTTAAGTTCATTAAGGGAGTGGTTTTCATCTGGAGTCAAATTATAAAATCTACCTTTTTTATCTATTTCACTAAACATCAAATAATACTGGTTTTCACAAGCCCTAAGGAAACATTCAATGTGTGGAAGCATGACAGGAATAAATGTGCTTTTAGTTCTAAGCGAGTCATTCACCCATTCATGAGCTGTATTGTCATTAAATAACAATTTCAAGCACAACTTCCTACAGAACAGTCTTAAATCAAGCAAAGTATCAGTCAGTGTAGCCGGAGTAGCCGGTATAAAGCTGAGACCCCTATTCAAAACCTGCATACTAGTGCGATCCAAAGCAAGGCTAGAAAGGTTAAACAACAAGTCAGAAGTCAGTTCTTTTTCCTTCTGCTGTGACCGAGACAAATGGTAGTCTGACAAAGAGCAACGCTATTTAGGAGTGGTCTGTACAGTGTCACAAAATACATATGCCAGTACTCTAAGAGCTTAAATATGTCTCACAAATATCAGCCACAAAGATAGGTTTAAATATATTTAATAATAAATAATAAAACAACAAAACAGTACTCAATAAACCAACACAGTTACTTCAGAGTTCAAAATCACAGGAAATATTTTAAAACAACATTACAGGACAGTCTCAAATAAATACAGAAAACATCTAAACTAATCTTTACTATATGCCTATCTATATATTAGAGATACTATGCCCTAAATCGTACTTGTAGACAGGCAAATGCAGATGATGATGATGAGTGAATGTTCTTGCTAGGTCCAAGACAAAATACAAAATGCACAGTCTCTCTCTGAGAGAGTGCTTAAATCAATATCACATTTTACTGCTGGGTTGGCCTGGATGACATCTCTTTTTGTCACCTGCCTAAAGTTCCCAGGCTAAACAGAAACTTAACAGAATTTAGCACCTATGTGTGAGAAATACATATCTCTCAGAACTGTGCAGCTGCTAGAAAGTCATAAAGCAATAAACACTTTTTATATTTTAAACCTAGTAATTACTTCTCTCCAAGACAATAGAAAAAACATCTAGCTCTAGACATCCTGTCTCCCTGCTGCATTGAAACTAACTTTTAAAGCACATCATAAATCATTTAATTTTAACTTATTTTCTTGAGTTAATCTTCTATGTTCCAGCAGGGTATGCTGTGGTTACATTCTTGAAGCTCAGTACATAGCATACAGTTCTGTAAAAATCATATCAATATTCTCAAATGAAATAGAATTATTTACAAAATTGCAGATAGCTAGGCTGGCAGTGTCATAATGCTTCTGTGAATTGAGGGGCTATAAACACTACCCTGTGTCTTTTCTTGTAAACTGCACTGTGCCAAAAGTGGTAACACAAAATATGAATGATAAACTTCAAATGTACTTTGAAACACTGTATTTTTCTTGATAAACACAAGGAAAGTACAGCCATTTCATATGTGCTAACTGTTCTGCTTGATGAACTGTTTAAAGTATATACTAATGAGCTGAAATTACCTTAAATCCATGTCATATGTCTCAACCTGTAGACATTGAAATAGGTACAATGGCCCTTGAAAAGTATGTGCATCTATTCAAACTCTGATTAACATAAAATTGGAATATCAAATAGGTCATTACTCCTCTCACTTCTCGTAGGAATGTGGGATACTACAGAGAATAATGTGTTTAAAAAAGCTGAGAGTTACAAAACTGATGAAAAAATATATGCACATTATCAGAGACAGTGTAAAATCTATAAAGATTAATGAACTGTATTGCAAAATTCTGCCAAACAAGGGCACTTATTTTTGCTTCTGAAAAAGAGAGCAATAAAATGCATGACCTCGTTCTTTAAATTGCCAGTGCCAGTAGCATGTTGTTATGTGGTTTACTTTACTTTGTACTAGACAACTTCAAAAATCATGTGCAAAGAGAGGGATTTAGAAAACTGGTGATGGGTAAATCAAAACAAGGACATATATTCAAACATAAGTACATCATATGCAGGGGTAAATCAGCCTTGGAAATAGGTACATTCCCCTGAAATAGAGACAGCAGAGAGGCCTGATCCATGTACCCCAAAACTACTGGTTGTACTCATAAATATAATTACCTAATAATATTTATGATAAGACAGGTCGAGCATGTATTTAATTTCACATGGTGCAGATCAGTGTATATATGATTTACATAAACCTTTCCTTAAAGCAAAAGCAAAGTACTTATTTGGAATATAATGGTATAGTTACACTCTTGAGGAGATGTTTGACCGAGGAAAAATGAAGTGAATTCTGAACGTTTTCAAAAATGCATAGAAATGTACAGAATATCAGTGCTTGTGGCTAGTTTAGTGACAAAATGCAGAAAGAGCACTGAATGTTGTAATTAACATTATTTCTCCTCGAAAATTACCTATAATATTATTTTAAATGTTAATACAAGTGGTGCATCTTGAAGGGAGGAAGAAAGTGAGAAGAGTGGAGGAGGAATGAAAAAAAAAAACATAAAGAGCACTTGATAGCAAATAGTTGTTCAAATCAAACAGATGTCAAGAAAGTGTTTTCTCTATTTTAAGATGCACTGTGCTACCTAGAAAGAAGTCTATAAATATATACCAATAGAAAAGATAAATTACAACCATACGTTGCAACTTCAAATTCTTCTTGATATAGAAAAAGAAAAAGCTGTAATTAAATATGCATTAACTGTCCTACCTGGTTTCTTATTTAAAACCATAAATAATATGAACTGGAATGACAGTCAGTTAATTTAAATATGCAAGAATTATTGGTTATAGTCTTGGAGAGGCAATTACTTAGTGGAAATGTGTGGTAAGGATACTTAAACATATACTTAGCATATGCTTATTGGAGCAAAGGAACTGAAATGATTTTTGGAAAACTACATTTTGTCCATAGTGCACTACAGGGGAATATATGATTAGATTAATTCAATCTTAGTCTAACCTGTCAGATGACAGTTCTATTCTGTTAATAAGGAAGCAGAGATAAATACTGTTCATGTTAAGAATCACCCTTAAAAGTGTCAGTAACTGGTTTGCAGTGACTACTACATATTTCATTCCAAGGTATGGGTTACACAATCTGTGAAAAGTTCTTCCAGAAATATGAAGAAATAGCTATGAATACTTAGCATTTTTAAAAAGTGGATTTCTTTTGACTTTTGGCTCCCTCCTTTCCCCTTGCCTTACTTCACTGACTAAGGAAGAGCATCATATTTCCTGTCTTGCTAGGCTCATCTAATTGATGAATCTACACTTGGTAATTATTGGGCTTCTTTACCTTCACATATTACAAAAGGGTAATTGGTTTATGGACTTAAAGGTGAAAGGAATGCAAGCTCTGAGTGATATTATACAGCTGTACAACCACAGTAGGTATGAAAAAAGAGCGCCATGTACCCTGTTACGTGTGTTTTCATTGGCAATAACTTTTCAAACATGATAGTTAGAATGACATAAGAGCAAGGGATAAAAATTCCTAAATAAATGGACTGCACTGAAAAAATTGACTAGAATTAGAAATACCACTGTGGTTAGAAACTGCTAAATCATGCTTAGTTTTCATATGTGTAAGTATGTTGAACATTCTGTAGAGAAAAATATATTCTAAAGAAAGGAAACGTGCTTGCGACGTAACTGACCTTTAATCATTTTAATTTCTTCTTTCCCTGTGACATGAAGAAACATGGCACGTGGGATTTTTCAGGACTGTCCCCATGGCCACTTACAGTGTGATACAGCTCAAAACACTAGATCCAGGACTTCAGTTTTCAAGAAAAGTAACCACATAATTTCAGAGAAGTTGGTGGTTGTAGGATTACTGTCAATAGAAATATTGTAAAGTACCAAACAGAAAACAAACACACGATTCACTGGAGTAGAAGAATGACAAAAATACATTATGAGAGAGAGAGAATGATGTTTGTGACTACAGTATGCAGTAAACAATTTAATTTTGCAAAAATGCATTAAAGATATTAAACGCAAGATTAATGTCAAAGTTACAACGAGAGAAGTTTTGATTCCCAGGTCTTGCTTTGTTTTTCTGCTGGCTTACCGTTGTGACATGCCTGGTAGCAGGCTATTTACTTGGGCCTAAGACAGCCCAAATATGTTGTATCTAATGCAGTAAGCACAACCATCATAGTAAAACAAAATGGATTTCCTATTGTAAGCAAAGAGTCCTAATGTAAGCAAAGTGCCTTTACGTCTGAAACCATGTTAGATATGCTTAGAGTCATTGAAAATATGCAGTTCAAATAACGCAGCAGGACAACATCTTTAATAAAGAAAAATAAATACTTTACCACAGGAAATTTATTTATATAATTTGGTAACTGCAGTACAAGAACAGGTTCATTCCTTCATACTATTATTGCTGTTAATAACCATATGCTCACAACTTAAACATTTTATTTCATCATTACTAATAATCTTGCTTCTTGAAATATTACATGAAAGACAAACACTGAACATGTCAGAAAGACAACCCCTCTGTGCTTGCCAAAAAGCTGTTTTACATATGTTGATTATTTTAATTGTTCTGGGATATGAATACCACCTTATTTTTCCTTTCCATTACTGTGTTAGATAAATGTATTTCAGCCTTGCATATAAATTTATGGGAATATTCAGAGAAAGATTGGAGTGTGCTAGAGATCCTAGAGAGCCCAGCCAAGATGACTGCCAAGCCCAAAGCTCTGGATGGGGCCTGTAGAAATTTGGATTAAAAAGCAGTGTCCCAGGGAGGAAAAAAAGAAAAAACAACTCAGAAGGAAAGATGAGTAAGCAAGAACAAAAGTAAGAATATGTGTCTGCTTTTAAAGATGCAAATAAGGAGGAGCAATTGTGCATTTTTGGGAAAAGGTAATCACAGATGGCCATGATGTGAGCTCCTCGAAACAGGCAGTAGAATAACATCAAACAGAAATGGGAAAGCTACTGCGGGATCTGTAAGATCTTGAGGTAGGAAAAGCGGCAATTAAAGCTGAGCTGTGGGAGCAGATTCACAGAATATATAAGCTAACAGACAAAATAAAACAACGGGAAAAAAGCTGGATAATCTTGAAAATCGCTCAAGAAGGATTGACATCATGATAATTAGAATACAAAAGAGTGAGAGTAAATAACAGTAAACTGGAGCAATTTAAAATGAAGCTATTGTATAAGAAATCTGTGGTACCAGGCAAACCAGAAAGCAGCAGATGCAGCAGCAAAAAGCAAACTCAATTATGTTTGGATAAGATTCAGCCCCTTTGCTGTAAAAAAACATGAAATAATAAGGCAAGCAAAATTACGTAAATTTATCTCACATGCAGTAATGCTTATAAAGCTGATTGACACTTTCTTGGAGAAGAAGAACTATACTGGATATATTAAATTAACTAAGAATGAATGGAACAGCTGTATAGTTGAAATGCCCTGCAATTCTGGTAGTATAACTAGAAGGGTAGTGATTCAGGCTACATTATATAGAGGGTGTTCAAAGGTTTAAACAAAGGTATCACAGACAGTTAAAAAAACAGTCACTAAAAATCTGAATTGTCTGCAAGACACAGATTGGGAAAGCAACCTCAAACATAGGACAGGTGATGCAGAGATACTGGGATTGTGTGCAATGTCAGGTGCTGAAAGGCAAGTTCAGGAAGTGGAGAGGGGCTGCATGCCTGTAAAGATAAGCAGGAAATTATCAAATCAGAAAGGCAACCACAAGGAGATGGGAAAAGAGACACAATGGTGGAAGGGGAAACATGTAAGAGTCTTATGTAAAAAGGCCAATAGAATAAGAAGTCTCTCTCATAGATTCACAGATTCATAGATTCATAGATTGCTACTAGGCTAACAAAGGGGGGATGTTCTAAGCCTAGCCAAATTTTCCCTAAAGAATAATGATGTCATGTATCCAAAAAGGACATTGAGAGCCAGGCATTTATAAGCTACCTTTGTCCATAAGGGACACTGGTGCTAGTCCTGATATAAATTTCCCATTCCCCATCCACCGGTCTAGGTTGTCCTTAAACTGGGTAGTAAATGAACTCAGCTTCACATAGATGGTAAGCCTGTTACATTGGAGGGGCAGTCCTGGAACACATATCTGTCTCTCCAGCATGTTCTGTTTAAGTCACAGACAAAATTCATGCCCCTAAACCTTGTATTTCTGTTACTCTTTGACTTGCAAATATGTAAGAGATTCATAAGTGTGGAGTTTGTGGATGCCTTGTAAGCCAGGCATAGATCACCCCTCAGCAAACTATAAGAGAAAGAGTAGCAGAAAAGGGCTTTAAGGTACTCTGCATAAGACAGGTTTGTTACACCTTGTATTCCTTCCTTAAGGAACCTTCTGGGTTGCTCTAGTTGCTGCATATGCCTGGTCAGATGCATACGAAAGGGGGCATTGTACTCTATGATTGGTCTATTAAGGGCAGAGTATAGTGGTATAATAACTTATTTCGACCTAGGTTCTATGCCTTTACTTATAAGTTGCACAACATAAAAAGATTTCCTAACTGCTGTGTCCACATGGTGGTCAAAGGTAAGGCCTTTGTCTATGTGCATACCCAGTTCCCTGACCATTAGGTTGAGGTAAGCTGTGTGCAGAGTCTTACCTTCATCCAGTGCTTTGGTGATCCTCTCAAAAAAGTCCACCAGATTTAGTAGGCATATCCTTCCTTTAACAAAGCCAAACTGTGATGGGTCCAGTGTTTGCAGGTTATGTATGCCCTCATTTATTATGTCTATAATGATTCTTTCTATGGTACTACATATGAGACTGGTAAGACTTATGGGCCTGTAGTTACCCGGATCAGTGGTTGGACTACCTTTGTACAGGAGAATGACTATAGCCATCTTCCATTCCATGGGCACAAAACTAGACTGAAGGCTCCACTTGAAAAGTGATTCAAGTGGACCAGATAGGTCATGTTTCATGCTATTTATTAAACATTATGGAATGTTATTGGAGTCTATCCATGCAATGTTTTTGGACTCGGAAAGTGCAGTAACAACCTGTTCCCTAGAAATGATTGGGGGGGGGGGGATTGTGATATGCGGTATTTCTTTTCGACTATCTGGGAGGAGTGGAGGGAGAAATTTGAGCTGAACCTGCCAGCCAAAAGGTTGGTAGTGTTCAGTGTGGGTGATGCCATTTACAATAAGTTCTGTGCATTGTTTTCTATTTCCCCTGATAGAAAACTTTGTGGTTGTCCTTTGCCTGAGAAGCTTTTTTTTCAGATTTAGCCTTTGAAGTTTTAATTAACTCAATTAACTGCCTATTTAGGCTGGTCAGGAGGCTTTTAGTATGTATGGCTTTGTTTCTCCTATGCTTGGCCAAGATTTTTTTCTTTTGTTGTATAACCGATTGACATTGTGATTCCACCAGTGTGACTTGCCTTTTGAGTTTGTCTTATTCTTAATAGGAGTGAGCACAGCTCACTCTATACAGCTATCAAAATGGCTAAACAGAGATTTTGTAAATAGCTCAGCATATGCTGTGGTGTTTACTGCTTTGCTGTGTTTGAAATTTAGCTGAGGTGTTGCTTAGTAGAGTGAAGTTAGCCTTGGAATATTTCCTAAAGGTTTTTTTGTTTTACTGGATCCCTGGATTTAATTTTTATTTCAAGTAATACTGCCTTATGGTCCGATCTGATGAGAGAAGACATCACATTGGGTAATGTCTCTCTGCATAGGAGGCGCAGTGGTGCAGCAGTTAACATTGTCACTTCACAGCAAGAGGTCCCCCGGTTTGATTCTCAGCCGGGGTGCTTTCTATGTGGAGTCTGCATGTCCTCCCTGCCTTTGCGTGAGTTTCATCCAGGTTCTTCGGTTTCCTCCCACATTCCAAAGACATGCATTTAGAGCATTTTTCCCTGGGCCTCTGCTGAATATAGGCTGTGTCCTAGTCAGACTTTCCTGGCCGACAAATATTAAATAAAATAAGTGAGAATTGGGCAGAAATCCAATGAAAGAAGAAAACAGATAAGGTGAGCTCTAAATAGACTGGTTGATTAAGAAGTGAAATTTTGGACACATAAGGGACTAAACAAGCTAGATAGAAGCATTTATCATGAATACCAGACTCTATGATGTGGAAGGTAGGACTACATAAGGAGTTAAGGTGAGAAAGAGAAATAATAAATAACTAGAAGGAATGGAGACTGAAAGAAGGTTGACTATTAACAGTATAGGAAGGCTGTAATAACTGAAATATTCCTTACCTTGTGAAACATGCCAAGAACCACAACATCAAAACTTTACAAACAGTGGGAGGAACTGAATCAGTTCACAGAGCAATAATGGGTAATGCAGTAAATGGGGTATGGGCCATGCCTTCAAGGTAAGCAAAATATTTTTCATAACTAATTAATGAAGTATGATAAACTGCATTAAACATAAGTTTAATGTCTAAGTCTTAGTACAAATAAGTAATAAACTGGTGATGTACCAACTAGGGATCATGAAATAAATATATGGGGGGAGGGGAAAAGTAAGGTAAAGAATAATTCCCAGACAAATGTGAATTAAAGGGATGGTGATGTAAAGGTAGCATATTAAAGAGCTGTGAAACTTCAAATTAAAAAAAAAGTGTTGGTCTGTCACATAAATGAAGCTGGCATACTGGACAGGTGAGCAACAGAGAGGAGAGGAACCAATAAATGGGAATGTTGCAATATAAAATGATAGTGACATCACTTCTAGGTAGACCTGCAATATATTAGTGTGAGGGATACTGGGAGGGAATAAATGAAATGTTAAAAAGTCTATATCCTAGGCATACATCTACACTTGCATGATCCAAAAAGAAATGATCCAGTAGCTATAGATGAAGAGAAAGGATCCAAGCATAGGCAGCCACGAAGAACACAATGTTCAGCTCAGAGGTCAGGCACAGAGGAAGGGTTATGCTGGATGGCAGCATCTCAGAAAGCAAAAGAGGCATTGCAAAACCATCAAGGAAAATATAGTTAATTATGTGGAACAATTGCAGTTTATCAAATCCTATCTGGAGAAGGGGAATAGAGGAAAGGTTAAACAGGATGGGGGAGTCAGTTTATGACTACCCAAAGGGAAAATTGGACAACAAGACAGGGAGGAAGAAAGAGATAGGGAGTAATTTTATATCACTGAAGGCTTCAGAGAAAGGCTGCAGACAAAATGTTAAAAAGTAAGATAACCAGATGGATCCTCTGGCAGGGAAGGTTGGGAAGTGCAAGCTGGACAATAGAAAACACATATGCATCACACAGCAATGAAGAAGGATTCTACAAGAGCTTTTTTGTTAACTATCCACTGATAAGAATAGATGAAATAGAGAAAATGGAAGGACTACAGCGTTGCCTTATAACTGGAGAAAGGCAGGTTGTATGGAAAGAGGGAATATAGCAAAAATACAAGAACTAGCCCATGGAATGATTGCGGGAGGACAACTGGACATATGGATGGAAAGGTACCCAAATGAGAAGGAATAATCCTTCACTAGTATACATCAGTGGGTTACACAGGTCCTTAGAAAAGGAAAACTTAATGTAAATAATGGAAGATATCCAAATGCAAGTGAGACATGTATCAGATCATGCAGTTGTAAGACTTAAGGTAAGTGCGCAGGAACAGAAAACAATGAGAAGGTGTTGGACGTGGACTACCTATAAATGGAAGAAAACAAAGGCCGAGGAAAAACTGCAAGGACTAATAAAGACGTCAGTACAGAATAATGTGAAAGACAGGGACAAACTGGAGGAATACTCTCAGGGAGAAAATGATAAACACAGAATGAAAGGAGAGAAGGAGAAAAGAAAAACTGATTTAGGAGTTAGAGATAGAGGTGGTACAGCAGAATGGTGAAAAAATGAAAGTGGTAGGCAAGCAAAAGAGATCAGAGAAAAAACAAGAATGGAATTAGAAAGCACATTTATTACAGACCAAGAAATGCAGCAATGGTGCTGGAGGGACTACTGGTGGCAGTGAGGGAGGTGCAAAGTAAACCAGTAGCCATGACATGTAAGAAGAAGCAGGCAATGAGAATGTTACAGAGGATAACATCAGGAGATGAGGAATATTTAAAATAGGAATGGCTGATTAGGGATAGATTTAATGAATGCTTCTGGAAAGAATGTGGAGGAACATATACTGGAAGACGAACAACGAGACAAGTTAAATGTAGGGTTAACAATGCACGAGATAAGGAAAGCTATATGCAAGATGAAGGAGAGGAAAGCTGGAAGTCTAGATGGATTCCTTTTAGAATTCTGCAAATGGGGATGAGAAAAAATGTGGAAGATCATAGAGGGAATACAGGACTTGGGAATACCTAAAAGTATAAGCAGGGCAAATGGGAACAGGAGGAAATGTGGAAGATTATAGAGGGGATACAGGACTTGGGAATATATAAAAGTATAACTAGGACCAAGATAACCATGATACCTAAAGGGGAGGAGAAAGAGAAGAGTTGAGAGGTTATCAGTTTATCTTATTTGGTGTTGAGAGATAAGGTTGTGAGTCATAGCACCCGTTGTGCAGGGTTTGATTCCCTCTGCTCTTATTTGCCTATGTGTAACCTTGAGCAAGTCACTTAATGAGAAAGGGCTTGTCAGCAACTCTAAATTTGGACTCGGCTCCTCAATGTTCTCCTAGATTGCAAGTCTAATAATTAACTATGATGCAGATATCAACATTTTAGCAAATGTATTAGCAGGGAGACTAGATAAAGTATTGCCAGAAATAAGGGAAGAAAGACAGGCAGAAAAAAGCAGGTAGAATTTATACACAGGGAGGGAAAAACTTGAAAGGCTGATGTTGGATTGGCATTTTTAACCTTCTTTGTATATGGTGAGGTGGGAATTTCTATGGAAGATACTTTAGCAAAGGCAGATAAAGAAAAAAAAGTTCATATATTGGATAAAGGCCTTAAACCAAGACCCAGAAATGAAAGTACTCACAAATGAAGTAGCGTCCGAGCAGACAAAGATAGACAGAGGGACTTGACAGTGGTTTCCCTTATCTTCAGACATGTTCACATTTGTGACTGAAAAGCTTGCAGTGAAACTCAGACATAATTTAGCAATGCTTAAAGACAATGCTGGAATAAAATCTGAGAGTTTGTGTTATATGCAGATGAGTGCATGCTAATATCAGGATGTGGCTGCAGCAGTGGGAAGTAAAAGAGAGACATTTGAGAAGTTTTAGGAAGTGGCAGAAGTCATATGCAACAACAAAAAATAGTGATAATAAGATTAGGAAAATGGAAGGTAGACCAGGTGAAATAAAAATGGCAAAGGTCTCCAAGTACCTAGGTGGAGAGGGCATATACACTGCCTGATAGAATTAATGCAGCAAGGTTACTGGTACTACAAATACTCCTCCAACTAGTCTAGTCCAGATACAGATTTGCTGTATCCAGGACTGTTTGTAAGCTCCTGAGCCCCCCAAGCCTTTCTGTGTTGGAGGGAAGCCTTCTAGTTTATCAGTGGGAGTGGTAAGCACTAGGTAACCTATCTACCCCATAAGGAGTGGCTTCTGGCCCAGAAATTGTATTTATTGACCGTTTGGGCAGTTTTTCCATCTCTCTCAACTTTCTAATTTAAAGGGCCCGCATTTGCACTTGTTTATCCCCTTTCCTGTAAATAGTCTAGTACAGATACAGATTTGCTGTATCCAGGACTGTTTGTAAGCTTCTGAGCCCCCCAAGCCTTTCTGTGTTGGAGGGAAGCCTTCTAGCTTACCAGTGGGAGTGGTAAGCACTAGGTAGCCTATGTACCACACGAGGAGTGGTTCCTGGCCCAGAACTTGTAGTTTATTGGTGGTTTGGACAGTTCTTCCATCTCTCTCAACTTTCCGGTATAAAAGCCCACATTTGCACTTGTTTCCCACCTTTCCTCTAACTAGTCTAGTCCAGATACAGACTTGCTGTATCCAGGACTGTTTGCAAGCTTCTGAGAAGTGTCAAAGTCTGCTCTTCAATTTTCCCTTAGATCTAAAAGTTCTCTCCTCTTCTGCACTTATAATAGCTTATTAGTCTAACACTTTACCAGACTTCTTGTAGCAATTTTTGTAGCACACAAAAGTGCTACCAGCACTAAACGTTCTACAAGGAAACAGATACAGTACTTATTATCAATGCCCTCCGCTCCAGCCATGTCTAAAGGTCAATTCTTTGTGCTTTCTCCTATTAACCTGGTGAACTTGGGCATCCTGAGGCAATGTAGCAACTGCCTCATGTACACCAACAACCCTCTCTTTTCTTACCTTCCAACATTCAGACTTGTGAGAGATGCACTTATATATCGAAATTGGAAGCCACGCACTCTCCAGCCAAGATCGGAATAAATGGTCAAGATGAGAAGGTCAACAACTGCATCACACCACATGGAACACATAGCCCTCCAGAACACACACCAGCACTGCCTTCACATAAAAACACAAACCACACACCCACCTTTGCAGAGCCTCTCAATAAAAATCTACCCAAACAGCAGAGACCTCCAAGGTAGAAACGCACTCGACCACCACAAAGCAACACTAATCACGAGACACATAACTCTCCTAAACAGTGTGCCACTCAATCAAAGCCCCTAAGGCAAAACAGCATGCCCAATACACTAGTCATAGGTGATTCAATAGAGAGGCACACTAATGTCCCACTCAGAAAGTAACAGTCAGCTGCCTGTCAGGTGCCAGGATCTGCCACATAACGCATGCACTCAGGTCCCTCAACAATAGGTACAAATATGACTCTGTCATTGTACATGTGGGTGTGAAATTTCCTGAGACGTACCTCCCAGGACTACATGAAAAGAGACATGGAGGAGCTCTTGGATTATGTAGCCCAGGCGGGTATGACCCTAGCCCTGAGCAGCATCCTACCATCACCCAGAATGATACAACAGTACAAGCAGAAATGATTGACTTCAACACTTGGCTAAGTTTTTGGTGTCATTCTAAGTTGATCCAGTATCTGTCTGCCTGGGATGACATGATTGACAGATCTCGATGCTTTGCCAGAGATGGCCTGCATCTGTCACTCCTGGGCTTCCAGATATGGGCCAAGGCTCTTGCCACCCCTATAGTGCCTTTTTAGGTGGTGTTCCAAAGACCAAATTACCACCATAACAACTACTAACAAATGCAATCTGTGGGTCATGTTGCTCAATGCTAGAAGTCTAAATGTCAAAATGCACTCGCTAGAGGCACTCCTTAAAATGGAGAACATCGACATTTGTGTTATAACAGAGACCTGGTTTAAGGCAGGAAAAGGCACCCCTGCACTACCAGGCTATAACTCATTCCACATCTTTCGGCCCCAGAACTTGGACCAAAGCTCCAAAGGCAGTGGTGTTTCCATATTCATAAAGGATGCGCACACCTCCAGACTGGTAGCCTAACAAAAGGCATCAGTGATACTTCAGGTGCAGCTAACATTGGGTAAGACAGTGATTTAGGTCCTAGCCTGCTATAGGTCCCCAACCATGTCCCAAGACTCATACTCCACATTCATAAGCACCCTGGATAATATTATCGTCCAACCTAACACTCTCTTACTAGACAACTTCAACCACCGTGCCATTAATTGGCTAAACTACTAATGTACCAATACACTTGCCCACCATTTCTTGGAGTTCATTAATTCCAATGCCCTGGACCAGCTCGATCTTACCCCGACTAGAGGTAACGACATAATTGACCTGGTCATTACCTAACATGGGCGACTGTTGCTCTACACCAATAGTCAGCTCCTCCCTGGTTAGATCTGACCACAAACTAATCACCTTGGAAATCCTCATCCACCCCCCCCCCACCACCTTACAAAGGTAACCACCATGAAAAACTTCTCCAAAGCTAACTTTGAGCTCCTAAAATCAGAGGTGGCTAACTTCACAGCACCCATGCAAATGGAGAATAGTTGCATGACAGCAGAATCATATGCCAATACACTGTACGAACACATACACAAATGCATGGATCTCGCCATACCCAATAGTACCAAGATGATCTCCTCAAAAAAAGGAAGCCAATCTGGTGGTCCCCTGGCATAAACAAACTCTACAACAGAAGGAGGAAAACTGATGCGGAATAAGGTGAAGTCCCAAAACTGGAAAAACTCCCTTATCAGCCTCAACAAAAAGTTGAGATCCCTCATCAAATCCTCTAAAGCTAGCTATGAAAACAGAATTGCAGCAGATAGTAAAGATAACCACAAGGCCTTCTATAGTTATGTAAAGAATCTCAATGGCAATGCCCAGATTTGCTCAGAGCTACTGCACAATGGTACCTCCTATAATGAGGCTACAGATATTGCCAGTATACTGGTGACAGATTCAGTGCCAACTTTACCCCTCTCCCCCCAAAGCACCAATCAGAATATCAGTAGATTGCCAGGCACCCAGTATTACTGCTGCACAGGTTAAAACAGCACTGTCCAAGGCCAAGAATACAGCTTCTATGGGACCTGACAATATCCCTGGTTGTGTTCTACCTGAACTACAGCGTGAACTGGCACCTCACTTGTGTGCCTGTTCAATCACAGCCTCACCTCAGGCTTTGGCCCTTCAGAATGGCACACTGCTACAGTCATCCCTTTCCACAAAGGAGGAGCGACTACAGATCCTGGAAACTATAACCCCATTAGCCTGCTGAGTCTGATATGCAAAGCTATTGAACGCATCATCATGGACCTAATAAACAAGGATATAGAGAATCTTCATACTCTGGATCCCACACACGTTGGTTTTGTAAAGGGTAGATCATGCTTGCTGAATTTGGTCAACTTCTTTGAGTCAGTCACCAGAGCTATGAATGAAGGCAGTGTGGTTCATACAGCCTACCTTGATCTGGCCAAGGCTTTTGATATCATTCCCCACTCAGGAATCATAGAAAAACTCACTAAGCTTGGCATCAACCCCTATATCACCCACAGTGTGAAAGCAGATGACTCCAAGTCAGACTTCCAACTAGTCATGAGTGGAGTCCCGCAGGGTTCAGTCCTGGGTCCTCTCCTGTTTGGTATCTACTTCTCTGAAGTCCAGGCCAACATGAAGGAACTCTGGCTGACAAAGTTTGCAGACGATTGCAAGTTGGGAGTTATTATTAACTCCCTACATGATGCTGACATCCTACAGAATGGCCTCACTGAGACCAATAACTGGTGTCAGAAGCATGGCCTTAGGCTCAATTCCAAAAAATATGTCATCATCTCCTTTAGGAAAAAAAAAACATTTCCATGATTTGCCACATTGATGGTATTCCACTGAACACAGAAGACATTATAAGAGATCTGGGAACACAGGTTGACAGCAACCTCTCTTTTGATCACCACATTGCCACTGTAGTCAGAAAGTACTCAGAGCAGAAGATCAAAGCTGAGAATACTACATAGATGGCATCTCTAACATCCCTTGCAATAAGTAAAGGGAGGCAGAAAGGAGGTTAGTAGATGCTGGAGGTCTCAGGAGGAAGATGCAGGAATGATGCATGTGTTCTATGAGTGTGAGTAGCAAAAGATGTCTGGAAGTAGGCACAGATGATTTAGGGAGACATACTCAAAATGAAGCAGAACATACTTGGGAATTCTAAAGAGAGAGGACATCATTTGTAACGCAAGAGAAATGAACATTGTCATACGGCTATGTTCTGAAGTTAAAAACATCACTCAAAACTGGAAGAGGTCAAAACACTACAGAAGCACAAATTATACAGTAAGTTTCTTGACTTGGGGAGAATACAGCAGAAACTGATCAGAATGAGGAAAGGGTGGGAGGGAAAAAAATGAAAAAGCAATGGAAAGAGGTATTAGAGTACTATGAGCGAAAATCACACCCGGAAGAAGGAGAGGGTGAACCCAAAGGGAAACCAAGTAGAGGGCTAGGGATAGTGATAGGGAAAGTGATAGGGATAGGACAGGGATAGGGAAAGTGATAGGGATAGTGATAGGGAAAGTGATAGGGATAGGGACAGGGATAGGGAAAGTGATAGGGATAGTGATAGGGAAAGTGATAGGGATAGGGACAGGGATAGGGATTGGGAAAGTGATAGGGATAGTGAAAGGGATAGGGATAGGGATAGGGATAGGGATAGGGACAGGGATAGGGATAGGGATACAGACAGGGATAGGGAAAGTGACAGGGATAGTGATAGGGATAGGGATAGGGTAAGTGATAGGGATAGGGACAGGGATAGGGATAGGGATAGTGAAAGTGATAGGGATAGTTATAGGGAAAATGATAGGGATAGGGATAGGGATAGGGACAGGGATAGGGATAGGGAAAGTGATAGGGAAATGGATAGGTATAGGGATAGGGACAGGGATAGGGATAGGGTCGAAAATGAAGCAGCCCACTGCTTATGAAATATGGTGCATCATACACAAGGACTGCATGTGAATATAATATACTGCATGGAGTTAATAACGTTTAATAAAATATTCAGAAAAAAGTTTGCTAAAGTGATATACAATAGATTATACATAAAATATCATGCACTCCACATAAAATTGTCAGTGAAATACATTAAATTGTGATATCACCAGATGTATTTATTCTTTCTGATATTCTTTTGTGATGCTGGCAAATAGTATTGGTTTGTTTGCAGTCTGGCAAAACTTCAAGTCTGAATATTGAGAAATGTCAGCAGCAAGTAAAATATTGTTGCAACACAAATCAGTTTTTCTGTGGACATACGGGATGTTTGGAGCTTGTGCTGTTAAATATTTACAGCTTGGAAATGTTTGTGTCCAGTTAACTGAACATGAAGTAAACATGTAATTGTGGTTAATGTCCCATTGGGGGCATACTCTAACCTATGCACACAGACTGTAAACCATGCTTCAGTGTAAATAATGGCTGCTGAACATAGGTCAATGCATGATAATGTGCACAGAGAAAGATGATAGGCACAGAATGTGCACAACACTAATTGTGTCAGTACAGAGCTGCACACAGACGGGAAGTGGTAAAATGCCCATTGCGTATATCAGTATAATATGGAGTGAGAATGATCACAATGCAATAGCAGATATGCAAGTCACTATGAAAAAGAGAGAGGAGGCCAGTGTTTAGAGATAGGGCTTACTCTGGAAAAGATATGTGCATGCACACTGACTGATTTGTGTCTGGCAGTTGCCTTAGAAGATTAAGGAGCTGTTAATGGTTTGATTCCCTCAGCCTCCATTGCAAGTCACTTAACCAGACACTGCTCCTGGACTGAGTCTGAAAAAGGTCCATGGAGATCAGTGCTCTATCCAAGAAACCAAATGCAAGCAAAAGGAAATAATATAATAATAAAATAAAACGTGCAACTCAATGCTGTCTATACAGATCTCAAAAGAAAGGCAGTTGCTGGAAAAGTTCACAACCCAGGAGATGGATGGATTACTGAATACCATATGCAAACATAACAAGCACAACCTGAAAAGAATAAAAATAGTAAGACTTTTGCAAGTCCAGGGAGTGTCTCTGTTGTGTTGATTATAATAAAACTGTATTACAAATGCATTGTGAGACCAGTGATGCAATACTGCATGCGAAAACTAAACCACAAGACATCACCAGTGAAAGGTCCACATAGGAGATGTATAATCATCACACAAACATCCCACAGAGATGAAGAGTTCTAGGTAACCTTGGTTGGAGCAGGTCAGTAACCTTCATAACTGGTTACCTGGCTGTTGCTTGGGTGTGGGAACTAGGCCAGTGAGTGTCTGTTTAAGAGGCACCAGGTTAATAATAGCTTGTATGTTTCAAGTTGTAAACTTACCCAAATGAGACAAAATGTAGTTCAACAGAACACATATGTATATTTGCTACAACTTCATATGCAAACCAAAAGTAATTCAAAAGCAGTTCAAAACGCCAAAGTATCACACTGATGATAAAGAAATAAAAACGAACGTTCTTTAATAGGCACAGTTAGCGCTTTCACCTCATTGGCTTCTTCAGACTGTGTTTAAGCCCCCATAAACAGTCACTTATATACACACATAACTCCCATCAATAAATGATTAGGATACATCATGTACTTAATTGTATGCACTTATAATTTAAAAAGACAAACATTCATTTACTCCCTCAGTGTTAAGCGCTGAATAAAACAACATGATGTGTACTTAAAAACACTAAAAGATGTAATGATAATATGGACAAATGTAAAAAATGAATATAAAAATAAATATGAATGATAATAAAACCATATACAAATATATTTCCAAACCAAACTCTAACCAACCCTGGATGCCCACAGAATGAAAACAGTGATGTCAAAGAAAAATTATTTGTAGCCAGCTTTTATTCACTTTACGCAGTCAGTTCAGCAGATTTTTTGCAACTCACAACCATGTAAAATTATATCTTTTAAGTTCCATTGCTATGAACAATGTCACCATGTACAAAATGACACCGGACTGACCATTTACTACAGTAGTTGTAACCTGATCTGGCCAAACAGGAATGCATTGCAGAGTTAATCATCAGTGTTAAACATATTCATCCAAAAATACAAAGAACTTCATCAGAACTAACATGATATTATGATTTACAGAATTTTATATTAAACAAATCAAGTGGTCAACAGATATTGTGACCGATTCATTATATAACTCAAACAACATATTTAACAAATATATATATATATATATATATATATATATATATATATATATATATACATATATATATGTGTGTATGTGTGTGTTTGTAAAAACATAAGTACACTTCAGACAACAATAAAAATATGGACATAGATGTTAAAATGCAATAGAACAATTATTTATCTGTCTTAATGGGTGAACTTGTAAACCACATTTAATATTAACATGCTCATTAAGACTTGGAGTACCATCTACTTTAAAAGAAAAAAAAAACAACCATTAGTTACATTGCTTTAATTCTAATGGATTATTAAAATCACCCCTCTTTTCAGAAATGTCCACATGGTTCACTAAAAAAATACAAAAATAAAAAATATTTTATTCTTTTTATAATTCAGTATGTGCTTGAGTAATGTATTTTCCAGAACTGTAGCAGGGGTGGGGTGAAGGGGCTTACCCTCCCCAAGGTGCAAGGTGTTTGGGGTCTGTGATTAGAGTACGGGCTTGATTTAGTGATTGCTTGTGGTTTATGTTTTTAAATTGGGCCGGATTCACGAAGGCTTGCACGGAGTCTTAGAGTAGAGTAAGACTCCATGCAGCCATCATGTCTGACGAGCGATCCAGGAACAGCCTGTAGGGGGGTGTAAGAGAGCTCCTAAAACGGCTCTTACATGGACAGGGCTGGGATATGCAAATTACCTGAATTGCAGATGAAAGGCATGCAAATGAGGTAGATTTGCGATTCAGGAAACCCGAACCTGTCCGAGTAAGAGCAGTGTTATTTGCAGAAATGTACTCAGTTGACAACTGAGTACCATTCTGCAAATAGCAAAATGGAGCCATGACAGCTCCAAATACAGGTTGCATCCAGTACAGGAAGCATGCCAATGGCCAAATATATGGCCATTTGAAATGTTTCCGGATGCAATATGAAAATAAAAATAATTTTTTTCGCCGATTTCCGATGTTTAAGCGTAGTGCAGCGCCGCGCAAATGAGCTGCGCTCTAATACCCAGAATACTAAAAATTAAAACCCACAAATGTGGATTATATTGAAATTGTTAATGTACAATGCAAGGGAATAGCAGGCTGAAGACAACACGGCCACCGAGTAGAGGTTGCTAAGGGGGAAAGCTCAAGTCTAAGACATGTAACCAAGCATCAGTAGGCAATCCTATGTAAATGAGTGTTAGGATAGTGAATCGCAAGTTTACATAGCAAATGAGCACAGTCAGTGGAGTGTAGGAGTAGGATATGCGGAGTAACAGAGTAGAAGATAGGTGACATCACGAGGGGGGTATGTATGAAAGAAGTGAAGCTCATTGGAGCAGAGTGGCATGTGTCAGCTGTAATTTATATGTCATGGAAAGAGGTGTGTCAACAGGTAGGCTAGGGAAAGGCAAGAAATGGAAGGTGTATGCCGTGGATAACACCAAAGTTTCTTGCTGGAATGTGCACACGTGTAAACCCGAGTAAGACAGAGTGCACATGTGTAAGCTTGAGTGTGTGCATTTAAGCTGGAGTAAGCATGTATATGGCTGATTAAAGAGTTGTAAGCGCGTTTGCACTGGTTGCGTGCGTTTTAACCAGAATAAGCAAGTTTTAGTCCATGTAAGCATGTGTGCGTGCATGTTAGCTGCTGTGCACGTGTTTGCGCTTGTGTGCACGGTGCTCCCCCCCCCTGAGGAAACAGAAAGGAAAAAGGAAACACAACAAATAGTAGGAAGCTACCAGGGAGTACTAGCAGAACTAGCAGGTGAAAACAATCAGAATCAGGCAATTACACAGGCAGTACACTAGCCCAGCCCAGCCTAGCACTTAAAACTCTGCAAACAACAGTCCAGTATGTTTCTCACAACAGACACTGTCATAAGCTAATAGAAGTGAAAACTGAAAAAGCTTTACTGAGACAAAGAAATGTTAGGGGCTGCCATTGCTGTTATAAGGCGACATATGCAATATGTTGAGGGTGGTGACAATGGAAATGCTGCTGGACAACCCACAGTGAGGAGACGGAGAAGAGTATACAGGCCCAGGGTAACCTACCAGGGTCTACATGAGCTGGAGATAGTGGAGCGCTATAGAGTGGACAGAGACCTCCTGCAGCAAATTGTTGAGCTGTGCAGGCCACACCTCACACACAGAACCAACAGAGGGGAACCCATCCCAGTGGAAACCAAGGTATGTGTTGGCCTAAGAATATTAGCAACAGGTACCTTCCAGAGACCAACTGGTGATATGATGGGGATATCACAGGCATCAGTATCCAGGGTACTACACCAGTTCCTGGATGCCATGTCAGCACATGTCGGTGATCATGTATATTTCCCCAATTCCCGTGAGGTATTGGCCAGCAATATGCGTCTCTTCCAGCAAATAGTGGAATACCCTGAGGTAGTGGGTGCAATACACTGCACGCACATATGCATCAAAGCACCAGCCGGCGAGCGGGGTAGGGTCTACTTCAACCACAAGGGCTTCCCCTCCATCAACTGCCAGGTTATGTGTGATGGCCAGGGCATAATACTGAATGTGTGTGCAGGCTGCCTTGGAAGCTACCATGATTCCCATATCTGGAATCTGATGCAGCTGTACCAGACATTTGCCAATGGGGACATCCCACATGGTCACCTAGTGGGGGATGCTGACTATGCACTGGAGCCGTGGCTGATAACACCCATCAGAAACGCATACACACCTGAACAGGAATGACATAATGAGGCACACGCACAAACACGTAATGTAATAGAGCATGTGTTTGGGCTGCTCAAGTCACGGTTCCAGTGCCTGGACACATCTGGTGGTGCCTTGCAGTACTCACTAACTACATGCACCCAAATTGTCATGGTATGTGCTATGCTACATAATATGATCCTGCAAAAACAGCTGCAGCAGGACCAGCATAGGCCTGGGCCAAACAGCCCCCCACCATTGCCAAGGCCATCACAGGCAGAGCGTGACTCGGAGGAGGAACAACCTGAGTCTGCCCCAATAGGCAGAAGGAGGCGTGCCCAGTATGCTTTGGCCTTGGCAAAGAGCCAATGCATAGCACATACACTGGCTCAGTAAAAACTCTGGAAATTATACCTCTCTCCTACTCGCACATATAGTAAAAGGGATGCCTAAGTTGACACTACCTGCTTTCAAACATGTACAGGGAGTGTAGTATGTGCATCCAACATAGGCAGCCCTGCAGCACCACCTAAGGCATGATTGCCATGTGTTAAGCAATATAAAGCAGTGCTAAACAGCATTTACCACCATGTAGTATATGCAAACAAAATCGCACACACCAACTAGCACAACTGTGGTCAATGTTCAGTAATATTGGGCAAAGTCCAGCAATGTTGGTGAATATTGAGCAATGTCGGACAAGCCTGGTCTAAGTAGGGCATAGCAGAACAAAAGCCAACATGCTCATATTTGCTTAATGGGCCGTTAAGCAGTCTGGTCTGCTCAGTATGAAAATATAAAGCAGTGATGGGCCTCGAACCCAGGATACTGTGCACTATAGCCAAAGTACTGAACCATTAAATCATGACAGTATTGCAGTGGTCAGCCTGTATGAAGGAATGTTGATAAGTCTATGCAAAGTATTTCATGGAAACCCTGCAGGCACAGCATAATCCTTGTCGAGTTAAGACACAAAGGTGAGTCCTGCAGTGAGAACAGAGACTGACTTCCAACACACAGAGTATAAATGTTAATATCGGTCATGTTCGCACACATCAACCAATGTAGTGGACTTCAGATAGCAACATACTGAAAGCTCACACCGGGCATGCTCACACACTTGAATAAATGAGACAAATGTCAGGCAACAAAACACGGAATGGCAGAACTGGGCATGCTCACACTCTTAGGCCATGTGTGAGTACAGCAGTGGGCCACGCATATCTGGCAGTTGCATGTGTTAACCCAGGAACCTGTCACTATACAGCAATCCGCCCTGTGCACACAGTCATATGAAAACAGACACATCTATAATATAGTGGAACCCTGCCATAATCAAATATGTTCTGCAGATACTGAAGTTGTCCTTAGAAACTTGTAAAGCAAACATGATAAAGACCTGCAAACAGTATCAGCAATAAACATTGTGCATCTTGAACATTAGCATAGGTTCAGAGGTCCATACTAGGCTATCAGCCCTAGAGCATGTACAAACCTAGCCAGAGTGTGTTTGGCATTCGCAACCCTGTCAGATTACTACACTGTGTGTGTGAATAGTAGGTCACACAAGATAGCCCATGTACGTTTAGGCTAGTGTGCCTCTGTCTAGCAGGGACACAGAAGATATCCCAGGGGTAAACATACGATCACCCATACAGTCGTCAAGATGTCTCCAGTAGGTGGTCAGTGGGTGGCTCTGCCTATGTGAAACTGGGAGTACATTCTGGAGTGAGTGGATCCTCAGGGATAAGAGTCTGTCCCACCACAATGTCCTATTAACATCTGTGCTGAGGTATACATCCCTGGAGTGTGTAGCTCCAAGGGAGTCGGATATCCTGAGGTGGAGCATGTCCAGCAATTCTGGGTTGGGTATATCTGTAAACAACAGGCACACATCATATCCGAGTAGGTGTTAAGCGACTGAGTAGAGCTGGAGTTACTGCATCTGAACTGTGCAGGGCATCTGTGTGAGTCCCTAGATCTGCTTGGTGAGGAACTTCCGTGGCCAGTACAGTTGCTGCAGGTGTCGGGTAAGGTACACCCCAAATGTGGCATTGTAACCAAGCATGGATGTGATGAGTATAGGGGCACAATTACCTCACACGGTCTAGATGTGAAACCATATGGGATAAGGTGACCCACACAGAAGGTGTGTCCAACCACTTTGGCAATGTGAATGTCAAAGGCGACAGTACAAACAAGTCATGTCCCCAAATCCCTAACAACTCCTATCATATGGAATGGAGTACTACCTATGTGGTAATGTGTGGGCATGTTGTTATTCCCAAAGGGGATGACTATGCAACTAATGGCATTTAGCTGTAGGCCATGGCTCAGGCACCAGTCATCCATCTCTGTGAGACCCTGTTTGAGTACGCATGTGGCAGCTGGAGAGTTGATCATGGCACCCAGTTTGCAGTCAAGTGCAAACATGTTCAGCCATATTCCCCCTGTGGTAGCCTATACATCAGACAAATATATACTGAACAAGAGAGGTCCCAGGACTGAGCCGTGTGGGATGCCACTTGTAACTGGTGTATAGACAGACATGGCACCTGCAATTCTGACCATGTGGGTGCTATCCCTGATCCAGGTATCAATCCATCGTGTGAGATATGTGTCCATATCGACGCTGGTGAGCCTATGCATAATGGCCCAGTGGGTTATTGTGTTGAAGGGTTTTGCAGGGTTCAGGTAGGCTGTGTGGATAGCCGTCCCTATGTCAATGGACCTGTTAGCCATTTAAAGAATACAAACAGGTTCAAGAGGCAAGATCTCCCCACAACAATGCTGAAATGTGAAGGACACAGTGTCTGTAGGTTCCCGATGCCTATGTGTATGAGTCCCATGACAATACGCTCCATAGCTTTGCAGAACAGGCTACTTAGGCTTATAGGGCAATATTGTCTGTGGTCCGTTGTGGCACCAACTGTGTGAAGCCGGACCACTCTTGCTGTATGCCATTACTTGGGTACATATCCTGTGGTAACTCCGATATTGAACAGTGATGTAATGTGAGGGTTGCGTCTGTCATGATGCTCATGTAAGATGCAGGCTGGGACACCATCTGGTCACATTGATACTGTGATGTATGCTTTGGGGAGGGCAGCACTCACCTGTTACTGTGTGATGTCAGGGAGGTTATACTCTGTTGGGATGGATAGTTGCTCTTTAGGGGGATGGGTGGGAGACATCTGCACTGAACCTGTTTGCCAGGATGTTGGCAATGCCAGTGGGTTCAGGGTAGGTTTAGTCAGTATGCAGTAACTCACAGCATATCGGTGAGTGTCCACCCAGGTTCCTGACATAACTGAAGAAGGCTAAGTGATAGTCCTTTGTGTCTGTTGCAATTGTCTGGTAGAAGCGGCCCTTAGAAAAGTTCTTGAGTGATCATAGCTGTCTGCTAGTACAGATCACAGATGCCTTCCCAGTCTGGGATTGTGCTCTATCATGTAGTAGCTTCCTCCTGACGTTGTACAGCTTATTAATAGCCGGGGTCTACCACACAGGTCCCCAGCCATTGGAGTAGTGAGTCCTGTTGTTATTTGGGATAGCACAATCCATGCAGTCTGCTATGTGTCCATAGAATGTGTATGTAAAGGATGCAGCAGTGTGAGCCGTATTTGACACTGTCTCAGGGTCTCTGAAGGATACCACCTTGTTTGGTGACGTGAGATGTTGGCTCATGAGAGGTTCACCAAGATTACCCAGGATGGGTGTGTGGAGGGTATATATATGTCCAGTGAGATACATGTATGTTCTGACCTTACCAATGAGGGGTATATCGCTGGTGTGGAACATAGAGTCCCCATGTTGGTGATGATCAGGTCCAATATGTATTCCCCCTTGTGGCTGTGCTGACTGGTTGTGTCATAGCATATGAGTCTACAAATTGTAGCGACTGTTGGGTGAGGGTGTCGGGGCTTGAGTAGTATCCCCAGTCAATATTTGTGTATATGAAGACACACAATATAATGGTGTCTGTGGAGACCTTCATATTCTCCATAGTTCCCATGAAAGCTGAGAGTGGTCCCTGAGTTTGGGAGTGTGTTCTGTAGTAGGCAACAGACTGAAAGGCAGTATTGCACAATGATAGTTGTATATGTATGGTCTGTGATGGTTTGTGCAGTGCTACTAACCCGGAGGTGTGTGTATCTGTGATGTATATGGATATTCCCCCTAGTTGTGTTGTCTGTTCCAAGTCTTGTTGTCAGACAGCATGGTATGAAACATAACCTGGTAGTGCTGGTGTGCATAAGCGAGCCTGAACCAAGCATCTGTCAGTGCACAGATATTGCTATCCTCCATACTGAGGAGATTCCTCAGTGGCCACAATATGAGGTTAACATGACTGTTGTTGAGCAGCATTACCCTTAGTTTCATTTAACCTGTAATGCCTATGGAGGTGTGTTTGTCTTCTGAGCCCTGCTTAAAAAAGGCACTACGGTGGTAGCAAGAGCCTTAGCCATCATTCCAAAGTCCAAGGGTGACAGGTGCAAGCTGTCCATAGTGAAGCTACGTGGCATGTTGAGCATGTAACCATAGGCTGACAGACACTGTGTCCCGTATGAATTAAACAAATTTGTTAGGCAATTGTTAAATGTGATATGTGTGTCCGTATACTGTGACATCATACTTCGTGGGTGTAAGATGCAAGACAAGGTCAGGGTCATAGTGGCCTGGTCTACATGATTAGAGTGTTCCTCCATGTATCATGTCATGTGGTCCAGGGAGTAACGTCTGAGGTTGTACACACCAGCATGGACAATGATGGTGCCAGTCCTGTACTTGCTTTGGAGTGACCTGACTGCCTGTGTTATGCGACAGATCCTGGCACCCAACAGACAGCCCAAAGTGACTATTCCCTTGTTAGGGCTGGTGAGTGGTACATCAGTGTGTTTGACAATAAGTGTTGCCTATTACAAGTGTATTAGGTGTGTTGTTTAGCCTGAAGGGCAATGACTGTGTGGCACACTGACACTGTGAACTATGTGATATGTGGGTATTGTAGTTGGGTAGCAGGTGTGTGTGTGTCTGCTTTGGAGGTCTCTGCTGCTTAGGTAGAGTACATTTACAGCATCCGAGTATGTCTATGTGTCATAATGTGGTTTGAGTGCTGTTGCTAGAGGATATGTGAGACTGATCTGTGGTGTGTGTGGTTACCTTCACCACCTGATAGACTGTGCCAGTCATGGGTCGAGAAAGTTCAGCACCCTGTATGTCTATATAGGTGCATCTCACACATATATCTGAGTTTGTTGGGAGGAGGAGAGGGTTGTCTGTGTACATGAGGCAGATGTGACATTGTGTCAATATCACAATATCCACCAGCAGGACTGAAGAGTACACAGGAAACCGACCCCTGGACATGCCAGGGTATTATCATGACATACTCTGTAGCCTGATCACAAAGGATCAGTAGGGTGTTAAGCATGTAAAAGAGTATAACAGGGATTAGTGCTCATGTTTATTGGTGTTTTGTAAAGAGTAGCTGAGAAGGAGTCCAGACTGAATCATGACACCTCCTTCAGCTATGTCATAAATAGCAATGTACACCCATATATGTCCTGAGTCAGGGCCAACTGTACCTGAGTGACAATGCCGACATCATGACAGGCAGGCCCATATGTACATACCCATCTCCCACTGACAATAGTCCACATCATCATACCAGGACATATCACATGTAGAATGGATGAGCAGCTTCCCCCACTGCCAAAAGCATGGCAGCAAGTGGAATACATTGATTCCCAATATGTGTCATGCACAAACTACAGAACAAACTGATCATGCACCTGAACAGTCAGCTGAGCCTCACCCCCTACACAGGATGTGGAACCGTTGAATGTGTCACAGCTACATATGGCACTCCCCACAAGTGTTGGTGCACAACACACCATGGGAAGTCAAGTCCAGTACGCCTATGAAGTCTGATCTGCAAGGTCATGGAGTCCATCATGGTTGCAGTCATAAACAGAGCTATTGGAAGCTGACATACACACAACCCTACCAACCGTGGTATGTTCATGTGCGGATCATGGTTCCCAAACATGCTAGACTGTTTGCAAGGCAGCCACCCAGGACATACATCAATGAAAACATCTACACATGTGTCACATAGACTTTGAATAGCCCTTTATCAACATCCCAGACACATGTAGTATCCACAAAACCAACAAGCTGTGCATAAATATGTGTTGACATATGACGGAATGTCAATGTGTCCACAGATAGATCACACAAGGTAAGGATTCTGAGGTCTTGTGCAAGCTGTTGACACCTGCTGACCCACATGGACCATTCCTGGAATGGCATAAAACAAAGTGTACACACATCACCATGTCCACTCTGATGATGTCACCATCCAACAAATACAGCCGGAGAAGGGAAACCAGTCAGTAAAGCAAATAAATAGTGTGCAGTGTTAATGCGTTTCTCTCTAGTATCATAACATAGTTAAGTAGGGGTTTGTGTGTGGGGGGGTGGTGTGTATGTCTGCAATTTCCTTTGAGAGGTGTCCCTTTTTTGTAGTCTGGGAAAACTCACTAAAAGAGGTACATTCCTCTTTGGAAAGATTGATGATGTTACCATCCTACAAATACAGCCGGAGAAGGGAAGCCTGCCAGTAAAGCAAATAATGCGCCATGTTAATGCCTCTCTCACTAGTATCATTACATAGTTAGGTAGGGGTTTGAATCCTGCAAACAGTGAGTGTGTGTGTGTGTGTGTGTGGGGGGGTTGTTTGTAGTTTCCTTTGAGAGGTGTCCCCTTTTTGGAGACTGGGAAAACTCACTAAAAGAGGTACATTCCTCTTTGGAAAGACTGATGATGTCACCACCCTACAAATACAACCGGAGAAGAGAAACTGCTAGTAAAGCAAATAGCACGCTGTGTTAATGCATCTCTCTCTAATATCATAACATTGTTAGGTAGGGGTTTGAATCCTGCAAACAGTGTGTGTGTCTATTGGGGGTATGTATGTGTGCAGTTTCCTTTGAGAGGTGCTCCCTTTTTGCAGACTGGAAAAACTCACTAAAAGAGGTACATTCCCCTTTGGAAAGACTGATGATGTCACCATCCTACAAATACAGCCGGAGAAGAGAAACCAGCCAGTAAAGCAAATCATGTGCCATGTTAATGAGTCTCTCTCTAGTATCATAACATAGTTTGGTAGGGTTTGAATCCTGCAAATGTTGACTGTGTGTGTGTGTGTCACTGTGGGTCAATGCGTTGTGGGTTTTGCTTTTACTATGGTATGACATAGTATGATTACAACAGTAAGTGCATTGCACACATCAGGTATCTGCATGGCAAATATATATGTGTACATGTCCCCTCAATCAGTACATAGGTGTGAAGCCTGCATACTACATGAATACATTTGTTTCCATTGACAGGTTGTGCCGCTGCTTCTCAGATCGTAGGTCACATATGTATGTTTGTAACGAGGCTGTCCACTGTCGTGTTCTGTGGCACACACTGTTCTGTGGCACACACACCCATGACAGTTACTTAAGAGTAGTGTGAGTGAGGGTATATGCCTGGGGTTTATGTCAGACATGGTCATACACAACAAAGTCTGCCAAGAATGGATAGTCTTTATAGGTGTATGACTGCCTTGTGGATATGCATTCAGGCCTCTAATGTCTTATGTGATACACCTTGGGACTCCACAATACCTATGGATATGTGGATACCAAGGGACACATGCCATAAAATGGGTCTGTATGTACACAATGGTACCCAACATACATGTTGAGGGCTACCACCTGTGTGGTACTGACGGGATAGTATGTATAGTTCATGAGGATGACTATGCCATAGTTAACTTACTGCTATACAGCATGTATCAGGCAACAGATATCTGTCTGTATGATACCTTTGTGTAGGATATACGTCCCATCCAGGGAATGCATTGTAGGCCAATCCATGCACTTCCAGATTTGGATGGACACATCCCTAGTGTGTCCGCATGTACCTAAAGGGGCTATATGACAAACAGGTGTGATCACAGTAATGGGTGGCGGTCATTACCACTGGTTAGTGTTATAGTGTAGCACCGGAAGGATCCAATTGATACTAGATTCCCTACTACTGTGTGTCATTTGTCAGGACATCATCCAATGATTGCTTATAGTCATGCTGTTGAGGTTGTGTATACTACCAGACCGCAAATCATTGACAGATATTAATGGTATCACCCACAGCATAGTGTCAACCCATGTCATACACACGTCTACCCATGTTAGTACATAACTGTAGTAGAATGCATATTGGCCATTGAAAGATGCTATGAGATGTTAACAATGTGTATGACAGGGTATGCTACACGTCCCATGTGTCCACTATGCACGTACATCCAGACAGTGCACATCCACCATGTTCACAGATGTACACTTGCTAATCTGTACTGCACACATCACACACGTACTGTCCACTCACTAACATATTCTGGCAACACATTACACTTCAACCAAGTGGCGCATGGGTGGATAATACATACTCAGACCTAACAGTGGTGTAAACAATGCTACACTGACAATCAGAGCTTTGATGCATAATATCTGCTTGGATATACCTACAAGGATGTAGTTACACTTCCTTGTTAACAACTTGCTATTATTGCTACACTGCTATAGTGTCACCCTGTGCATCAGCACCATGTTAGTCTGTCCCTCCATCAATAATGCAGATGATAGGAGGCGGCACAGGTATCATCATATGCACAGGGCGTTTTGTTGTTTGCCAGAGCCTGACATTGACCCATCCAATCGACATGTCTGTGTGTGTGTGTGTGTGTGTGTGTGTGTGTGTGTGTGTGTGTGTGTGTGTGTGTGTGTGTGTGTGAGGGTCAACAGTACAGCATGGGCCAATGTTGATGTAATGTGTGTGTGTATGTGTGAGCCCTAGTTGCTTGCTTAATATGTGCGTGTTTGCATGTACACAGCTCCACCATGTGGCTGACATATACAGTAGTTTGTGGGACAGCCACAGACTGTACCTGCTAGGCTGTACAGATCACTGTCTCCAGCCATGGACACAGTACCTGTGCCTGGCAGGGGTGCTACGGACAGTATCGGGTACCATCCCTGACTGGGTACTGTCATCAGAGGCAGAGGTATGATGACTGGACCCATGTCCCTGCTGGGACTGGCCAGAGCCACGTGCACATGGTCTACTGGGACAGTCAGTGAACAGGCCAGCCCCCATTGCTGGGGCTGGTACTGCCACTACGGGAGCGGCTGTGAACTGTGGGCTGTCCACGACCACTGCCAGCTGTTGCTGGCATGCGTCCGCATTGACGTCGCAACTGTCCCACATGGTCCTGGCTCAAGGAAGACATGTTGTTGAGGGCATCTATTGTCTCCCCCCAATGTCTATCAATGACCTCGGTGTAAGTCCAGATGGCACCGGCAAGGTCATGGATGCTGTCATTGATAGCAGTGTAATGTGTCCTCTGCACGCTAAGGCCCTGCCTGGTGTACCGTTCCATACGTGCCTGAGCCTGCATTACAGCCCGGAACATACTGGTTGTCATAAGACCTGTGAGGGCATGCCTGCCAGGGGCAATACAACCAGTGGTGCTCCCCCGAGAACCCCTGGACTTCATCCTATGTGGTACCGTTCTGGGTCTACGACTATGGCTGCTGTGATGGGATGCAAGTGCCATGGGTACCACACTCTCCTGGTCAATGCCAACTGTATGCTGTCCCTCCCCTATGGCCATTGGTGGTGAGGGATGTATTGACAGTATGAGTGTGTGCATAGATGGGGTTGAACGCTGTGTACTGTTGATTGGTGGACCAACGACAGACCCTGTCAAATCTCTGTGTGCCAAAATACATGTGTCATCATCACCACTATTCGTGGCAGTGGCTTCAGGTCACCAGCTGGTTTCGCCAACCCCTAACTCAGCACCTGTGAGAGGAAGACAGGAAACACACTTTATGGTCTGCACATGCACACATGCACACATGCACACATGAACACATGCACACATGCACACATGCACACAGGAACACATGCACACATGTACACAGGAACAAATGCACACTCCTCACTACAGCAGATGCACACACACAAAAGCAATCCAAAACATACTCAATAGTGGTTGAAGGTGGGTGACAGTATCACAAGGTAAACAGTCACGTCACACGTGTTAGCATGCAGAATATGTGTTGATCAATTCCATGCAGTGTGAGTGTAGACAGCCATAGTTAATGACAGTGTACATGGCTGTGGTGCATGTGTGTACATGTTCAGTGATTGCCTACACCCTGGAACACAATGTGTACAAGGACACAACATTTCTGTGCAAGTATTATAAGCTCTGCAATGTCCTGTGCACCATCACTCACAGGTATACATACCATGGCTGCATGTGTTATCTGTATGTCACATGGATTTCCATGTCTGAATGCAGTGTCTGTGTCTGTAGCAGATAATTGTAGACACAGGTGTAGCACATGCATGCTATGTACACACACGGGATGAGTAGTGCATGTATACGTGATGGAATATCAATCCTGGACATGGCCATTGTACAGTGATTATGGTGAGTGTGGGTCATATTCCAGAAATGCCAGTGCCAGCCATGACATTGCATGGTACATGACTGCAACATTCAGCATCACACATGCCCAATGTGTATCATGTGACCTATATACCCAATATAATTCCAGGACAAATATGTGTCACTTTGTACAGAACGTGACTGCTATGCATATTGTGTATAGTTGCATATGTGTGCACACACACACAACATGGAGGTGCAAAGCAATAACAGCTATGTGTAGTACTGTGGTCACTGTAACTGTATGGGGTGTAGTACCATTAGCCATCATCATCATGCATCATGTGGTCACTTAAGGCCACTAAAATGTGCTAGACCACCACCTAGCATGCTGTACCTGAACCACAGTGCCGTGGCTAAGTTCACTATTACACAGCCACATTGCACAAGGGTGTGTGAGGTGCCCAATAGGGAGCATTGCCTAACATGACTGTGTTATGTGTTGAAGAGTGTTGCACAGCCCCATGCTAGGCCCCTAACCCTCAGGTATATTATGTGCGGTGTGTGGATGACATGTGGGATACTGGAGTGTGACCTGGCAGCAGGTGTCCGGTTACACTATGTGTAGCATGTTGTGGTGTACTGCGTATGACAAACGTGTTATGTTGTGTACATGTGTGTCAACTATGTCTATCCAATGTGCAGTACAGTGTTGCCACATTTGTGTCTGGTGCTCTGTGCATTGCATGTGATTGAGGCAGCTACTGACTTTACTGAGATGTTTAACATCTCACAGAAAACATGCACAGCATGCCTTATGCGTAGGTGTGTTATGTGTACATGGCCTACACCTCACCTATGACATGCACATTTCAATACCACTTTTAAAGTGTTACCACACTCACCAGCATGTATCGTCTGCTCTGCTGTCACACCAGAGGGACCTACAAGAATATGACACAGTTTGTCCGTGGCTACAACTGTGGCATTGCTACTGTGAGTGTGCTAAACTACAGTAGAACAACAGGCATAGGCATATGGATACTATTCAAAATATCAGTATTGCACACAATAGGCAGCACAACCGCTAAACACAGTACACATCTCACGTATGCATAATCTAACAATACAGGTAACAGTAGTCTACAGCTAGGGCATGTTACCTGCACGCTCCATGTCACCATGCTGGGTGGCCCCGGCCTCCATGATGACACATGTGTGATGTTGTTGCTGCTGTAGGCCAGGAGCCACCACACTTAGGAGCAGTTCCTCCACTCTGGTGAGGGGGGGATGTATGGCCACCCCACCACCTGTGGCAAGCTGTTGTCTATGGATATCAGACACACACCGCCGGACATGTCTAATTAAATCGCTGCAGTGATGGCGTATCTGCTCATATGTCCGGTTACGCATGCCTATGTCATTTACCCGACAAACAAGCTCTTGCCACAGTGCAGTACGCTCATGCTGGTGCTGGCTGGCCCTGGAAAACAGCAGGGTATAGTGCTGAACCAGGCTGTGGTGGATTTCCTGTTCCTCTGCGGCTGTGTGGGAGGGATTCCTTTGATGAGCCATAAGTCTGGAAGACAAGTAAACGATATGTGTGAGCAAGTCATGTGGGACACTTAACATTATACAGTACAGATATCAGTTAACTGCCATATATAGCATCTCTTCATCTGTCAGAGGATACACATATTCAATACCACATATCAGTGCTCAGCCCACAACTGGCTGACAGTGCCTGCCACACTCCATATAACAAACCAATATACACAAGTACTCGACACACTGTTTGGGATCCAATGCACAGCTTCGCCATGGGGGTACATTTCAAGCTAATGCATGAAGAAATATGTCATCCATTGCAATGAATGTGAAGTACAGCTACAGTATAACCAGTAACCCACCCTAGTCATTGATGCCATACCCCTACCTACCATATGTGCACAGTTGTTAATATAGCTGGCATGCTGCTGTAACAGAGTATACATGTTGCTAGGTACACACGCAAACCCTGCAACACACATGTGATTGCGGATATGGTACAGGCATCATTAAACACACATCAGACATTCATGCAACACACAAATGTATGCTGACACAGATGAGCCTTTCCTGTTTACCTTACAGTACTGTGTGCCCCTACTTACAGATACCTATGCCTGAGGTATGTAATCTGTGCAGACTACAGGAAACACACAAGACAGTGTTACCAGGGAATGTGAACATACACCATACTGTGCTGTTTAGGCCTACAGATTCAGGTAGTACAACAGTTCAAATGTCAGCTGGATTCACCAGCAGTACCACTTACTGAGCATACATGTATTGCTTCAGCCTACGATGAGACACCATAGTCATACACAAGGAACTACG